>NC_036859.1:29006035-29038535 GCF_002910315.2 Salvelinus sp. IW2-2015
CAGCATTTAACACCATAGTACCATCCAAACTCGTCATCAAGCTCGAGACCCTGGGTCTCAACCCCGCCCTGTGCAACTGGGTACTGGACTTCCTGACGGGCCGCCCCCAGGTGGTGAGGGTAGGTAACAACATCTCCACCCCGCTGATCCTCAACACTGGGGCCCCACAAGGGTGCGTTCTGAGCCCTCTCCTGTACTCCCTGTTCACCCACGACTGCGTGGCCATGCATGCCTCCAACTCAATCATCAAGTTTGCGGACGACACTACAGTGGTAGGCTTGATTACCAACAACGACAAGACGGCCTACAGGGAGGAGGTGACGGCCCTCAGAGTGTGGTGTCAGGAAAATAACCTCACACTCAACGTCAACAAAACAAAGGAGATGCATCATGAGTAGGGATTATGGTTCATTGTTTAACTAGCTATCTGCATATCTAAACAAAAGACTCCACTATGCAAGTAACCATTTCACTAGAATGTTCATGATGTCACTGCGACAACTGTCAATAGACGTAGCTGGTAAATTCGCTCTGGCTATCTACTCGGATTTCAGAGCACTCTCGTCTGAATTTGCCAGAGCGCAGAACAACTGATGAATTTACGAATGCACAACACCCTTTGAATTTGGCCAGTGTCAGTAAACGTTGGCAAAAAAGCGTAATAAAATGTTTACCAGCAGCACAGTTACAGTCACCAACGCTATGGATAACATAAAAACAGATTAACCAGCTCTGAAAGGGCGAGTAAAATGGTCAGAGTGATGCGTTCTCTCATTTGTGTCTGGAAGTAGCTAGCAAGCTAGCCAACAGTAGTTAGCTTGGGTACTTGACTGCTAATGTTAGGTCAGAACGCTCGGATCAACCCTACACCCCGGCCAGAGCGTCTAGTGTGCGCTCTGAGTGCTCTGTGAGCAAAACACTCTGAATTTACAAACGGACAATCTGACAACTCTCAGAGCGCACTCTGAGCCTACTCTGGCACTCCAGATGAAATTTACGAACACACCCGTAGTATAAACTAGGCTTTAGTCTTGAAATATTTGGCTGTTTAGTACATGGCCTCACACGTGAAGCCTTAAAGAGATGGGCGTGGCTAAAGCGTTAGAGGGTGTGAACGATTCTGAATGGGTGTAGACAAAGAAGAGCTCTCCAGTAGGTACCAAAACATGAAGGGCCATTTTCTTAAAAGTTACAAGTTTCTCATCTTTCAAAGCAAAATTACTTTCCCATTGTTCCTCAACTGTAGTGTATGATATACNTCAACTGTAGTGTATGATATACAATTTTCAACTGTAGTGTATGATATACAATTTTTTAGCTCTGAGTCTCTACTTTTATCCAATGTAAAATACACCATTTTAAATGTTGCTACATAAGACCGAATCGAGCCAGTCGGTCACATATTATATATAGAGAGACCTGCATTCCAATGAACATGGTTGAAAGCCCTATAGTTCTTAGCACGTTTTTAAGAGTATAAATTGTGGTATGCTAATATCAAGTGAATTAGTAATAACTAATGGCACGAACAACAACAAAATGCTTTCTACAATTGTGTTCTTCTATTCAAGATTACAGAGGGAGAATGAACAGGTCAGCCAAACCTGAAGCAACAATTTATATTTCAGTGAGAAACAGAATTTTCTATCATGCAAGATCAATCTATTATTAAAACCACTATCAAGATACTGTATGTAAGGGAAGGGGAGAGAGTACGCTCTGTATTGAGCCTAGTGGACAGTGCTTGTTGTGTGGGAACAGTGGTATTATTTTGAGATGAGGAGGATATTTGTGCTATTCTTCATCAGACTTTGCCTAAGATTCAATTACTATTCACGTCTATACTTAGACCACAACCTAAAAACACCAGGGGCCTCATTTATCAATAATGCGTAGAAACTATTCTAAAATACCACTTTGAACAGAATTTAGAATGGTCGTACACATAGATAAACTGTGATTTATCAAACAATCCTACTAGCATCATACGCACACCGGTAGGCGATAACCATTGATAAATACCAATTGTTCTCAGCCTCAGTACTCATGCTCGACTTTGGCTGTTTGCATTTCGATACACCCCTAGTTAACCATACWTGGTCAAAATCACCCCTGTAAAGACTGTGGGGAATATACAACGTCGTACGATGAAATACAATGGCCTTTTTCTGAGACTGAAATAGAGGTGCTGGTGTCAGAGATTGAGTACAAGCAAAACGTTTTATTTAGCTCGCTCAGTTGTGGCTGGACCAGTAAAATTAAAATCATAGCTACAAAAAATCTAATCAAATCAAATTGTATTTGTCACATACACATGGGTTAGCAGATGTTAATGCGAGTGTAACGAAATGCTTGTGCTTCTAGTTCCGACCATGCAGTAATATCTAACAAGTAATCTAACAACTTCACAACAACTACCTTATACACACAAGTGGAAAGGAATGAATAAGAATATGTACATAAAAAGATATATGGATGAGCGATGGCCGAACGGCATAGGCAAGATGCAGTAGATGGTATAGAGTACAGTATATACATATGAGATGAGTAGTGTAGGGTATGTAAACATTATATAAAGTGGCATAGTTTAAAGTGACTAGTGATACATTTATTACATCCAATTTTTAATTATTAAAGTGGCTAGAGATTGAGTCAGTATGTTGGCAGCAGCCACTCAATGTTAGTGATGGCTGTTTAACAGTCTGATGGCCTTGAGATTTAAAGAAGCTGTTTTTCAGTCTCTCGGTCCCAGCTTTGATGCACCTGTACTGACCTCGCCATCTGGATGGTAGCGGGATGAACAGACCGTGACTTGGATGTCTGAGTTCCTTAATGATCTTTTTGGCCTTCCTGTGACATCGGATAGTGTAGGTGTCCTGGAGAGCAGGTAGTTTGCCCCCGGTGATGCGTTGTGCAGACCTCACTACCCTCTGGAGAGCCTTACGGTTGTGGGCGGAGCAGTTGCCGTACCAGGTGGTGATACAGCCCGACAGGATACTCTCGATTGTGCATCTGTAAAAGTTTGTGAGTGTTTTTGGTGACAAGCCAAATTTCTTCAGTCTCTAGAGGTTGAAGAGGCGCTGTTGAGCCTTCTTCACTATGCTGTCTGTGTGGGTGGACCATTTCAGTTTGTCCATGATGTGTACGCCGAGGAACTTAAAGCTTAAAACTTTCCACCTTCTCCACTACTCTCCCGTCGATGTGGATAGGGGGGTGCTCTCTCTGCTGTTTCCTAAAGTCCACGACCATTAGGACAATTCAAGTTTCTTTAGCAATGGAAAATATACTTCAAATGAGTAGGCAACACTCAACAATAAGCTATCTATCCTCAACAGCTCCCGCCTGTAGGCGTATAGGGCAACAGTGCTGTTCAGCAGAATGAACGAGTCGTGCGTTCCAACTGGCCACCTTGCCACCAYATTCAGCAGCTTCTTTTGTGCATCACCTGCACATGAAGAGTGGAAGCCTTTTCTGTTCACATTGTTTTGGGATGGTGCTTTTATGGCGATGTGGGTGCCGTTCCGTTCGCAAAGAAACCCCTCTTCAAATCAAATCAAATGTATTCATAAAGCCCTTTTCACGTGAGCAGATTTCACAAAGTGCTGTACAGAAACCCAGCCTAAAACCCCAAAAAGCAAGCAATGCAGACGTAGTAGCATGGTGGCTAGGAAAAAATCCCTAGAAAGGCAGGAGCCTAGGACGAAACCTAGATATGAACCAGGCTCTAAGGGGTGGCCAGTCCTCTTCTGGCTGTGCCGGGTAGAGATTATAAGAGTACATGGCCATTAAGGCCAGATTGTTCTTCAAGATGTTCATAGATGACCATCAGGGTGAAATAATAATCACAGTGGTTGTAGGGGGTACAACAGGTCAGTACCTCAGGAGTAAATGTCATTTGGCTTTTCATAGCCAAGCATTCAGAGGTTGAGAGAGGAAGAGAGAAAGAGAGAGAGTCGAAAACAGCAGGTCTGGTGAACAGGTCAGGGTTCCATAGGCAGAACAGGCAGACAGAACAGTTCAAATTGGAGCAGCTGCCCTACCAGGTGGACTGTAGACAGCCAGGAGTCATCAGGCGAGGTCGTCCTGAGGCATGGTCCTAGGGCTCAGGTCTCTGGGAGGCAAGGAAGAGAGGGAGAGAGAGATAATTAGTGGGAGCATACTTAAATCCACACAGGACACCAGAGAAGACAGGAAAATTACACCAGATATAACAGACTGRCCGTAGCCCCCCGGCACATAGACTATTGCAGCATAGATACTGGAGGCTGAAACAGGGAAGGGCCATGGGACACTGTGACCCCGTCTGACAATAACCCCGGACAGTGCCAACCAGGCAGATTATAACCCCTCCCACTTTGCCACTAGAGGGACATTAACAGACCGCCAATGTATTACCCTGAGACAAGGCTTAGTATAGCCCACAAAGGTCTCCTTCACCGCATAAGCCAGAGGGGGCGCAAACCCAGACAGGAAGATCACGTCAGTGACTCAACCCACGCAAGTGACGCACCCCTCCTAGGGATGGCATGGAAGAGCACAAGTAAGCCAGTGACTCAGCCCCTGTAATAGGGTCAGAGGGAGAGAATCCCAGTGGGGAGAGGGGAGCTGGCCAGGCAGAGACAGCAAGGGCAGTTCGTCGCTCCAGTGCCTTGCCGTTCACCTTCGCACCCCTGGGCCAGACTAGACTCAATCATAGGACCTACTGAGGAGATGAGTAAAGATTTAAAGGTCGAGATCGAGTTTGCGTCTCTCACATGGATAGGCAGACCATTTTATAAAAATGGAGCTCTATAGAAGAAAGCCCTGCCTCCAGCTGTTTGCTTAGAAATTCTAGGGACAATTAGGAGGCCTGCGTCTTGTAACCGTAGCGTACATGTAGGTATGTACGGCAGGACCAAATCGGAGAGATAGGTAGGAGCAAGTCCATGTAATGCTTTGTAGGTTAGCAGTAAAACCTTGAAATCAGACCTGCTTTACAGGAAGTCAGTGTAGAGAGGCTAGCACTGGAGTAATATTATTACATGTTTTGGTTCTAGTCAAGATCCTAGCAGTCTTGTTTAGTACTAACTGAAGTTTATTTAGTGGTTTATCCTGGTAGCCGGGGAGTAGGGCATTGCAGTAGTCTAATCTAGAAGTGACAAAAGCATGGATTAGCTATTCTGCATAATTTTTGGACAAAAAGTTAGGTTTTTGCAATGTTACGAAGATGGAAAAAAGCTGCCCTTGAAATATTCTTGTTCGTCAAAAAAGAGAGATCAGGGTCCAGAGGAACGCCAAGGTCCTTCACAGCTTTATTTGAGACGACTGTACAACCATCAAGATCAATTGTCCGATCCAACAGCAGATCTCTTTGTTTCTTGGGATCTAGAATTAGCATCTCTGTTTTGTCTGAGTTTAAAAGTAAAATATTTTCCACAATCCAATTTTGGGGCTTCACCATGTTTTATCGAGATGTACAGTTATGTGTTGTCCGCATAGCAGTGAAAGTTGACATTGTGTTTCAGAATGACATCACCAAGAGGTAGAATATATAATGGAAACATTAGTGGTCAATTGATTTGTCAGAGGACAAACAATCCACAGAGACGAATTGATATCTTTTCGACAGATAAGAYCTAAACCAGTCAAGAACTTGTCCGTGTAGACCAATTAGGGTGTCCAATCTCTCCAAAATAATTTGGTGTCAAAAGCGGCACTAAGGTCTAGAAGCACAAAGACAGGTGTAGAGCCTTGGTCTGATGCCATTAAAAGGTAATTTACCACCTTCACGAGTGTAGTCTAAGTACTATGATGGGGTCTAAAACGAGACTGAAGCATTTTCGGATGCATTATTTGTCTTCAGGAAGGCAGTGAGTTGCTACGCAACTTGACTTCATCCTATTGTGTGACGAGGTATGGAAATTGTATATGATACTGTTCGTTTTGTTGATGATATGCCTCTAATTTTATAAATGACTGTACTTTATATGGATTATTATTGTAAAAAATGCACTGATGTGGTTAAATTATATAATATAGCCTGTCAAGATTTGTTCACAATGGAAACAATGAAATCTAAAAAAAATATTTCATCATTACTCTCACAATTTCACACATTTTTWACATTTACTATGTTTTCCCCATTCTACGCTTGACAAGCAGTTCCCTTATTCCACCACTTGGTACTGTGCATACGTATGGTCATGGCTGTAAGWAAATTTACGCACACTCTCAAGCAAACATTCATATAGATACATTTCACACTGCATGGAAATGATCCCAACATTGGAGGCGCCACAGAGGAGAAAGGGGAGGACCATCCTTCTCATCGAATTTCATAAAAATAAAAATAGTGAAACATTAAAAAAGTAATCCTTTTCAGATAAAACTGTACTAAATATAGTCATGTCACCAAATAATGTATTAAAACAAACTATAGTAGCCTCAACAGCACTCTGTAGCATAGCACCATGGTGTAGGCGGACGACAGCTAGCTTCCGTCCTCCTCTGAGTATACTGACTTCAATACAAAACCTAGGAGGCTCATGGTTCTAACCCCTTTCCATACACTTACACAGTAATTATGACAATTTCCAGAGGACGTCCTCCAACCTACCAGAGCTATTGCAGCATGAACTGATATGTTGTCCACCCAATCAAAGGATCAGAGAATGAATCTAGTACTGAAAGCATACGCTACATCTTGCTAGCACTGCAGTGCATACAATGTGGTGAGTAGTTGACTCAAAGAGAGAGAAAGACAATAGTTGAACAGTTTTTAACAAATTAATATATTTTTTAAATGAAGGAGAAGCAAGAGAGAGAGAAAGAGCTAGCTGTATTTCATTGTATTTTTTGTTCACTTTCACTTAGCTTGTGAATGAAGGTAGCTAATTTAGCCTTCTCAAACACCCGGCTCAAACAAAGAGGGATGATATTAGCTAGCTGGCTATGGCTATCCAACACTGGAACTCTTCCAAGTCAAGGTAAGCTGTTGGTTTTATTAATGTATTGCCACTGGGGCCCGCCGGTGTAACTGCTTAACTGCTTGCTGACTGTACAMTTTACTGCATGATGGTAGCGGGTTTATTAACACGTTAGTTCTAGTAGCTACGATGATGTAGGTAAGCTGTGTGTAGCAGTTAGTGGTCATGATGTGAAGGTTTGGCTTGGAAAATATTTTTTGCCTGGTCACAGACAGCTGATGTGTTGTGCACTAAAGTCCACAAGCGAAGGGAAAAGGTGAGAGAAGGAGACCACGCAGATGCGAGAGGGAATTCTACAACGAGCAAAATTATCATGCTGTTTGTATGTGGCAGCTATGAAAGTGAACTGTGTTCGCGTGTGATCAGGGGTGTATACATTCTGCCAATTCTGTTGATAAACGTTTCTTAAACGAAGGCAAATGGAACGCCAATTCTGTTGAAAAACGTTTCTTAAGCGGAAGGAAATTAAACGACACGGGGATAAACATACCTTAATTTGTCAAGAAGAAACTCTCGTTTGCAACTGTTGAACAAATGATTACACACACCCCAGATCAGCTAGATGCAGGCAAGAGTGTGCAAGGCGGTATTAAATGTGTCACTGTCTGTCACCTTGATTCATAAAATTATTTTCTCGACCTGTGCACCTACATTGTAAACTTTCATTCATAGGCTAGATTGTAGCAACCTCATGGTGTGTATAGGGAAAATTTGAGTATTATGTAGTAGCCTGATCCTATCGATGTTACATTGAGCTGGGTGAATGGAATATGAATGACAGTCATCCAATACGCTGTAATATAAGTAAGGCCATGCTCCTAAACCAAATAATTGTCCTCCCTCATGTTAAACGTCACCGACCGCCACTGGATCCCACGCATGTTTTAGACACAGATTTGTGCCTACACATGATTGATAAATGAGGCCCCAGAAATGTTATAAAAAAGGACTTTAATTAATGTTATGATATTGATAACAGCCCTCTATTCTGTTACGGAATAAGAATACATTATAGAACAAATAATGTGGGGAAATGTCTTTAACGCAATTCCTTTATAGTGTATAGAAAACAGGATTATAGTGTGRCTCCTCTCCTCTCCATCCCTCCCCTGAGGAGCAGTGGAGGCTGACTTTATCCCTCACCACTAATCACACCCAGCGCCCACATCACTTATCAATACATGCCTGCTTTCCACAGAGACAGTAAACACACAATCATACCCTGCAGAAATTAGGAAGTGATGCAAGCCGTAGCACAGTAAGACGCGTTGAAAGATATGGACCGCGCAGCGGTCTAAGGCACTGCATCTCAGTGCTAAAGGCGTCACTACAGACTCTGGTTTGATCCCAGTCTGTATCACAACCGGCCGTGATCGGGCGTCCCATAGGGTGGCGCACAGTTGTCCCAGCGTCGTCCAGGTTAGGGGAGGGTTTGGCCGTCATTGTAAAATAAGAATTTGTTCTTAACTGACTTGCCTAGTTAAATAAAGGTTAAATAAAATATATTTTTATATACAGAATGAAAATGAAGAGACATGACCTCCCTTAGTTTCAATTGGCATGATGATTCTGGTCGCAGTAACATCATCCAACAAAGAGAACTCTTATTTCCCAGGATGTGTTTTTACTTTTCATAAGCCCTTTTGAATAACATCCTCCACACAAACTTGACTAAGGTCTCAAGAAGCCCAGAGTACAGTAGGAGAGACTCCAGCCACTCCCTTAGAGATTCTAGTCTTTCATAACAGTAACATATTCCCCTCCGGGGCTCCATAGTTAAACATGAGCTGGCAATTCACTGTCTTATTGCCCTTTGTCTTCACCTGGAAATCGATAGAGGAATTTCCACATATTGATCCGCCGTGGGTGAGATAAAGCAACAGTAGCCTACTGCACTGCACTAGGGGCATTCAGCAATATTAATTTACTTTTGAAGAAACATCATTAGATGCAGTAATACAGGTTACAGAGATTGCAGACTGTTCTGCTTGGGTTAATCCCTGAATATTGCTGTATTTAACTAGCATGGGGAAATTAAATGAATCTTAAATGAAATTTAACAAATTCGCACAACTAAAGGATACGGTCCAAGGCCAAAGGCCCTATTCAATTGAAACCAGTTTACAGGCTAAAGCAACATAGCATTCCACGCCTGGAGACAGAAAGCATGCATGAATCAATATTCCGTTTGTTCTATTCAGGTTCATACGGTAAAATACAGTACCTCTATCATCGTAAATAGAAATCCAAACGTGCTTTTTCAACTGCAAGAAATGTGATTGGATAACTGTACCAGCCAAGGGGACCTTATCTGGCAAGAGGAGGAGCGCTGAGGGGATGGTGATGGTTCAGAGCACCACACATTCCTGATCTCACAAGCTGGGCAAGAGGGTACTTAAACACAGTTTACTGGGAGGAGGAGGAGGGCTGTCACCTGTGTTCACATGAATCATTAAACTTAGGGAAAAGGGGCCGCAGAAGATGGACGATGTGGGATTTAGCTTACTGTTGAGTGGAAAGAGAGAGAGAGAGAGAAAGTGGGTGGAAGAGTGGGAGTGATGGAAGAGGGAGGAGGAGGGGGAGGAGGAGAGGGTGTGGTGGGCCGGAGGTCCAGTCTCATGTTGGCAAGGCCTGGAATGATCTGCAACTTGCTGATTAATTAACAGGGCAGTCAAAGTGAACTTACCCAGGAGCTAAATTTGCTGGGCCATCTATTTACATGTCACTGGTTCTTTGGCACTGCTCACTAATGATATAGGGCCAGCGATCCCAATGGGCCAAGTTGTGTTAAAAGTTCTGCAATAGATTTAACAAGATATATATGTCGGGCCATAATCAACATAGTGAATCACATTTAAGAGGGAGAAGACAAGAATCATTGACAGGATCACTGTAGAACTTCCTAGCAAACAGTGAACATTCCTACAATGTTAAATATCCAATGTCGCTGTTTATGTCAAAATCAAAATATTTCTGGGTAACAATAAAGTACCTTACTGTGATTGTTTTCAATTAAAAGTGTAAAAAATAAACAAAATATAACTTTTTGACATTTCGTCTGCTTTTAGTGAACGCGCTTCGTGACTTTGAATTTGTTTACCAAATGCGCTAACAAAAGTAGCTATTTGGACATTAATGATGGACATTACCGAAAACTAACATTTCTTGTGGAAGTGGGAGTCCTGGGAGTGCATTCTGATGAAGATCAGCAAAGGTAAGTGAAGATTTATAATGCTATTTATGACTTTTGTTGATTCCACAATTTGGCGGGTAACTGTATGGCTTGCTTTTGTGGCTGAACGCTGTTTTCAGATTATTGAATATTGTGCTTTTGCCGTAAAGCTTTTTTGAAATCTCACACAGCGGTTGCATTAAGAACAAGTGTATCTTTAATTCTATATAAAACATGTATCTTTCATCAAAGTTTATGATGAGTATTTCTGTTATTTGATGTGGCTCTGCAATTTCTCCGGATATTTTGGAGGCATTTCTGAACATGGCGCCAATGTAAACTGAGGTTTTTGGATATAAATATGAACTTTATCGAACAAAACATATATGTATTGTGTAACATGAAGTCCTATGAGTGTCATCTGATGAAGATCATCAAAGGTTAGTGATTAATTTTATCTCTATTTCTGCTTTTTGTGACTCCTGTCTTTGGCTGGRAAAATKGCTKTGTTTTTCTGTGATTTTGCGGTGACCTAACATAATCGTTTGTGGTGCTTTCGCTGTAAAGCCTTTTTGAAATCGGACACTGTGGTGGGATTAACAAGAAGTGTATCTTTAAAACGGTGTGAAATACTTGTATGCTTGAGGAATTTTAATTAGGAGATTTCTGTTGTTTGAATTTGGCGCCCTGCACTTTCACTGGCTGTTGAAATCSGTTAACGGGATTGCAGCCCTAAGACGTTTTAAGTAATGGACTTTACATATTTCTATAATCTCTGTCAATCTAAAGACTTTTAGAAAGCCACTTTGACCACCTCAAAACATCCCTACTAATGGTCTAGGAATGCAAAGTTAACCAGAAATTGTTTACTTGGTCTACACAGTGTCAAATCATGTTCAGACTGCTACAATCACGTGAGCAAACACAATAACAACAGCACAATACACCTGATATAGAGCATTCCATTAGATTTACAGCCTTGATAGGAGAGCCACACGTTAAAATCCTAGACGTTGACACTGACACGGTTGTCTGCGAGACACAGGTCTTCTTATCATCATTTAAATGGCAATTTTTGTTGCCTATTCTGGCAATATCCTCTCCTTGCACTTGACTTGATAGTCCTGTTCTGGAGGCTGGCCTGGAAGGGTTCAGGACCAGCCATAAAGTGTATAGCCCTTTGTGTAAGCGGACACAATCTAATTTCTAACGAACACTGATGGCCATCCTAGACGTTTTTTTATGAATCCGTGAGCACACACAAAGGCGCACGTTTAGCGCTCTCACAAAGGCAGGATATTAAAATGAGACATCTTCAGCACAGCGCCAGATGAATGGTCGGTTTAATTGCCCTGTGGACGGCCGTTATTATGACATTTAGTGAGGTATTTTCGTTAGCAGACAGGAGTAATTTAGACCATGTCTTAAGCGCAACCTGACACGCGCCAAGGTCACATAACTGTCGTCATAACAACCATTAATAGAAATGCTAATGGAGATCGTCACTTACCCCGGCCTACACTCTCCATTCCAACGTCTCCAATAAAAAAAGTTGACATGTCACCTAGGCAGAGGTGTAGGTATTGTCAATTTATATGATGCATGCCCACACCCACCAGCAAGCAGTGGGTTGGTTTAATACATTGATGTATTCATTAATATTAGATCAAATTGTAACGCCATTGTATAAACTCATATTTTTTTGAGCTTATGTAGGTCTCTGGTACATAATTTCGTATTGCAAGGGRAGTTGTACTCATTTACAGTCATTGGTCATACTAGGCCTTCTTGTCAAATGACACAGATAGTGTCCTCTCGTTTTTTGTTGGTTCAGTTGGCCTGTGCGTGGTGTTGATGGTGTTAAATTGGAGCATTTTAGTAGGCTATTGTCTATTAAGTATTTAAATTCCCCTAGACTCTTACAATGATTTCTGACAATTCTTAAATCAATGGTTATTGGTTTACTCCCATCCATCTTATTCTAGCAGTTTGGCAATGCCAACCCACATATTTATTTATAACATGGTTCGACCAGGTAAAAAAGACACCTCATTCTCCCAAAACCAGGGGTTTGCAAATTAGTACTGTGTCAGAATAAGACAGATTAACAACAAAATGATGTACCTTAATGAAGGTCTTTACTCAGCACGTTTCACTTTCGGTAATTTTGCTGTCAGGTAAAACAAAAATAAATCCTTCGGTTTGCGTGTCCAAAACTTCTCTCGTGCTCTGTACGGACTATTCTATTCTCACGTCAGATGAGCATGGCCTTATTTCTATTACAGCATATTGGATGAGTGTCATTCATATTCCATTCACACAGCTGAAACATTGATAGGTTTAGGCTATTACATGATACTCAAATTTCCCCTGTACCCATCACGAGGTTGCTACAACCTACCGTAGCCTATGAATGAAAGTTTACAACATACAGTACCAGTCAAAAGTTTGGACACACCTACTCATTCAAGAGTTTTTCTTTATTTTTACTATGTTCTACATTGTAGAATAATAGTGAAGATGTCAAAACTATGAAATAACATATATGGAATCATGTAGTAACCAAAAAAGTGTTAAACATATATAAATATATTTCTATTTGAGATTCTTTAAAGTAGCCACCCTTTGCCTTCATGACAGCTTTGCACACTCTTGGCATTCTCTCAACCAGCGTCACCTGGAATGCTTTTCCAACAGTCTTGAAAGAGTTCCCACATATGCTGGCTGCTTTTCCTTCACTCTGCAGTCCAACTCATCCCAAACCATCTCAATTGAATTCATGTACTTTTTTCGACAAAATATCATGATTATTAGAAAGCAAATTACGGACACCTCATTGAATCTGCGTATTTCTCCAAAACTCAGTTGTCCATGAGTCTGCACAGAACTGCCAGGACCTAAGATCAATGGAGAAACTCAAGTTTTTTTAATCCTGTTTTTCTCGAAACAGACAAGAAAATAGTAATGGCATCTAAAGCGTCCAGCTGCCTACTAAACTCTATTCCAACTAAACTACTGAAAGAGCTACTTCCTGTGCTTGGCCCTCCTATGTTGAACATAATAAACGTCTCCCTATCCTCTGGATGTGTACCAAAATCACTAAAAGTGGCAGTAATAAAGCCTCTCCTGAAAAATCCAAACATTGACCCAATTTTTTTTTAACTATCGACCTATATCAAATCTCCCATTCCTCTCAATAAAAAAAAGCTGTTGCATGGCAACTAACTGCCTTCCTGAAGACAAATAATATATATGAAATGCTCCAGTCTGATTTTAGACCCCATCATAGTTCTTAGACTGTACTCGTGAAGGTGGTAAAAGACCTTTTGATGACGTCAGACCAAGTCTCTGCATCTGTCCTCGTGCTTCTTGACCTTGTGGCTGCCTTTGACACCATCGATCACCACATTCTTTTGGAGAGATTGGAAACCCTAATTGGTCTACACGGACAAGTTGTTGCCTGGTTTAGATCTTATATGTCGGAAAGATATCAGTTTGTCTCTATGGATGGTTTGTCCTCAAATCAATTGTAAGTTTCGGTGTTCCTCAAGTTTCCGTTTTAGGACCACTATTGTTTTTACTATATATTCTACCTCTTGGGGATGTCGTTCTGAAACACAATGTCTACTTTCACTGCTATGTGGACGACACACAGCTGTACATTTCAATGAAACATGGTGAAGCCCCAAAATTGTATACCCTGGAAGCCTGTGTTTCAGACATAAGGACGTTTTTTTCTTTTAAACTCAGACAAAACAGAAATGCTAGTTCTAGGTTCCAAGAAACAAAGAGATCTGCTGTTGGATCTGACAATTAATCTTGATGGTTGTATAGTCGTCTCAAATAAAGCTGTGAAGTACCTCGGCGTTACTCTGGACCCTGATCTTTCTTTTGACAAACATACAGTATAAAGAATATTTCAAGAGCAGCTTTTTTCCATCTTTGTAACATTGCAAAAATCAGAAACTTTTTGTCCAAAAATTACTCAGTAAAGCTAATCCATGCTTTTGTCACTTCTAGATTAGACTACTGCAATGCTCTACTCTTCGGCTACCCGGATAAACCACTAAAGAAAATACAGTTAGCGCTAAATACGGATGCTAGGATCTTGACTAGAACCAAAACATTTGATCATATTACTCCAGTGCAAGGTTTTGCTGCTAACCTACAATTCATTACATGGACTTGCTCTTACCTATCTCTCCGATTTGGTCCTGCCGTACATACCTACACGTACGCTACAGTTTAGACACAAGCCTCCTTATTGTCCCTGGAATTTCTAAGCAAACAGCTGGAGGCAGGGCGTTCTCCTATAGAGCTCAATTTTTATGGAATGGTCAGCCTATCCATGTGAGAGACGTAGACTCGGTCTCTACCTTTAAGTCTTTACTGAAGATTCATATCTTCAATAGGTCCTATGATTGAGTGTAGTCTGGCCCAGGGGTGCGAAGGTGAACAGCAGGATACTGGAGTGATGAACCACCCTTGCTGTCTCGTCCTGGCCTTCGCCCATCTCCACTGGGATCCGCTGACCCTATTTGCCTGTGGCTATGGAACTATGGACCTGTTCACCAGACGTGCTATCTTGTCGTGCTGCTGCTCTAGTTTCAACAGTTCTGCCTGCGGCTATGGAACCAAGACCTGTTCACCGGACATGCTACCTTGTCCCGGACCTGCCGTTTTCTACCCTCTGCTCGGCTATGAAAAGCCAACTGACATTTACTCCTGAGGTGCTAACCTGTTGCACCCTCTAGAACGATTGTGATTAATATTTGATCCCGATGATCATCTATGAACGTTTGAAGAACGATCTGGCCGTAATGGCCAATCTTCATAGGTTGCTGCATTTCAAGGGAGTTTTTCCTAGCCACCATGCTTCTACATCTGCATTGCATGCTGTTTGGGGTTTTAGGCTGGGTTTCTGTATAAGCACTGATGTAGAAATGGCACTGATAGGCTCTGATTCAAAGTGGGTAATTGTGGTATGTTACTGTACACACTGGCTGTTAAACACACACACACACACACGCACACACACACGCACACACACACATACACACACACACATGCATATACTTACCTAATGCCTTTAGTTGTGTATCTTCACTTCCTGTTAGCGGCTGACTCAGACAATCCCATTGGTCAGTGTGGTGTGAAATTGTCCCCTCCAGAAAGTTTTAATAGATGTGCTTACAAACAGTATATTCATATTGTACACCAGCCAGCTCAAGGTCAAATACTGGGTCAGGAGTTGATTGATTGATATGCATGCTCAACCAATCCAGTCCACTATCCTAGGCCTGACAAACATGGATGTGATGATTCAGCAGGAATCCTTTCTGGATGAGATGTCATTCAAAGTTAGTTGATTTACAACTCCTGGCTTTGGCTGGCACTCTGTTGGCTGGTGTAAACCCTAATTCATAAATCCCTTATATAGACATAATGAAATAACTAGAGAAGAGAGAGAGAGGGAGATAAAGAATCAACACAAAAACAAAATAAAATCTATTGATTTTAAATATTGTATCCAATATGCAGGACTGTGTGACTTGTGCTCGGCTTTTCTTACACATTGCTTATACCACATTCTAAGGCTGTTCTTCGCCATCTGTTTCTTTCCAGCGAATGCACAGTAATCTCCAGTGGGGGAGTGTTCCCTTTGTGTTGTGAATCCATGGACTGAATGGCTGACACCTGGTTGTGGAAAGGAGGGACAAGGGATAAGGAGCTGAGGTAGAGCTAAAAGAAAAAAACTATGTACAAGAGAACAGGCATGTATAGTCTTACCTTGTACTTATTCTAATATCATAAGCTTGTTGTGGGTATTGTCTACTCTATATTCGCCAAAGGTTGCTAGTCATTATGAGTGATGATTGAGGTCAATACTCCAAAGATTTGACCAGTATTCCCTTTCCCAACAGAACATTAGGCTTACCCCCGTCTAAATGATGGTAAGGAGAAGTACTGCTTCATATGAAACTGTAGCTTAAATCAAACACAGTCTATTGGTTGCGTACACAGTTTAGTAGGTGTTATAGCGGGGGAAATGCTTATGTTACTAGCTGCTGACAACGCAGTAACATGTCAAACAATAAAAATGTAAGGGGAATTGGTTTTTTTTATGCAAGAACGGCATCCAGGAGACAGCTCTGACAATAGAGTGTTGTCTATTTATTCGCTCAAAGCAGACATGATCAACATACTGTAGCATACCAATAATCAGATACAGTGGTTGGTTAGATACAGATACATCTCCAGCATTATACTGTATTACATAATCAACCAGATTTATCGACAACATGTCATCCAATGATCACTTTTATCATGTTCAGCGCATTTCAAATCTAACGAAGACAGTTTCATTGCACGTTACAATACATTGCCTTTATTCAGCGGTTCTAAAGACAGAATCAATGTGTATCTGAGTTTGGTAGAGAGAGTTTCACCTGAAAGTTGGCCTCTTTTTCCTCCTCTCCATCTTCCTTCAGTTCCTTGTTTCCACTTCTGTGCTTGCATTCAGAGCCTGTTTCATCTCAGCACACAGCAGGTGAAATGCTCTTACGGAGTTTGACGTTCAAACACCTGCCAACTATTGTGCAGCTTTGTTTTTGTAATGCCATACACTGGTGTGCATTGTACTCCCTTTCCTAGCAGGTGTGTGAGTATTGGTTTGTGTGTGGAGGCAGGGGAGGGTGTGTGTGTTGGTGAAGAAGAGTGTGTGTGAGTGTTCACTCTTGTGTATTAGTGGTTGTGGCTCGTGTCTTGCAGAGAAAGGCTCCTGTAATGTCTTTCCACACACGTTCTTGGCATAACTATCAAACACAATAACGAGCAGTATGTCTGCCTTACAGTGCTTCAATACATATTTATTCCTAAGGAATTCATTAGAATATCATAAAACATTTTTGGGGGTAACAAGGCATTGTTTTAACACTCTCATTCCACTAAAACACTCTCCTAAGATCATGCTAATGAGGGAAACCTTTGGCTAATAGTTGTTTTCCACATTAATATTCATGTTTGGAAAATCCACCAGTCGTGGTAGCTAAGTTCTTCCTGCTGACAGCTCAAAAGTGTAAGACATCACACTGATCAGAGAGTGCATTTGATTCTGAGTGGGATTATTATTGAACCAATAAACACAACTGTTTAAAACTGAAAACGTTCTTAGTTAACATTCATAACATTGGTGCGAACACCGAGGAGCACATCTGCGTGACAGCCCGCGCTGGTCTTTTGGTCCGCGCTGGTCTTTTGGCGCAGCGCGGCCTGCTGGAAGTGACCATGGGCGGCTCTCCAGGTCTCCTCCGCGCATCTGAACCAATCGTCCACCGCAGGAGCCTCGGTCTGACTCTGATGCCACGGTGCCAGAACCGGCTGGTACCCTAATACACACTGAAAGAGGAAGAGGTTAGTGGAGGAGTGGCGGAGCGAATTCTGTGCCATCTCTGCCCAGGGCACGAATGCCGCCCACTCCCCCGGACGGTCCTGGCAATAGGACAGCAGAAACCTGCCCACATCCTGGTTCACTTTCTCTACCTGCCCATTACTCTCGGGGTGGAAACCCGAGGTGAGGCTGATCAAGACCCCCAAACGTTGCATGAACGCCCTCCAGACTCTCGAAGTGAACTGGGGACCTCGATCAGACACTATATTCTCAGGCACCCCGTAGTGCTGGAAGACGTGTGTAAACAGGTCCTCCGCAGTTTGTAGGGCCGTAGGGAGACCGGGCAGAGGGAGGAGACGACAGGACTTAGAGAAACAATCCACCAGGATCGTGGTGTTTCCCTGTGAGGGAGGAAGATCCGTTAGAAAATCCACCGACAGGTGTGACCAAGGCTGTTGTGGAACAGGTAAGGGATGTAGCTTACCTCTGGGCAGGTGTCTAGGAGCCTTACACTGAGCGCACACCGAGCAGGAGGAAACATAAACGCTCACGTCCCGAGCCAAGGTGGCCCACCAGTACTTCCCAGTCAGACAGCGCACCGTCCGACCGATCCCCGGATGACCAGAGGAGGGTGATGTGTGGGCCCAATAGATCAACTGGTCACGGACAGCAGACGGAACGTACTGACTCCCGACGGGACACTGGAGGGGAGCGGGCTCTGTGCGCAACGCCTGCTCAACGTCCGATTCCAGCTCCCACACGACCGGCGCTACCAGGCAGGAGGCCGGGAGAATGGGAGTCTGATCCATGGGCCGCTCCTCTGTGTCATACAGCCGGGACAGTGCATCTGCCTTCACATTCTGGGAACCTGGTCTGGACTTTCCACCGTGGTAGCACCAACGGAAACCCCGTTGGTAGCCCTCTGTTGCCAAGAAATGGTGGGGTTATGACGAGCCAACCAGGGAAGGCCTAGTACGATGGGAAACGCAGGAGAGTCAATGAGAAAGAGACTGATTCTCTCCTCRTGAGCCCCCTGCGTCTCCATGGCCAGGGAGATGGTGGCTTCCCTGATTAGCCCAGATCCTAATGGTCGACTATCYAGAGCGTGAACCGGGAAAGGTCTACAGAAATAATGGGGATCCCTAAACTAAGAGCTAACGCTCTGTCGATAAAATTCCCAGCTGCGCCTGAATCGACGAGCGCCTTATGCTGGGAATGCGGGGAGAACTCAGGGAAACAAACAAGTACAAACAGGTGGACAACAGAGGACTCTGGATGAGAGTGGTGCAGACTCACCTGGGGTGACACCAGAGTGCCCTGCCTGCTGCCTCGACTCCCAGAGGGACCAACCCGGGCACCGACCGGCAGTGTGCCCTCTGCGGCCACAGATGGTGCACGTGAAGGCCCCTCCTCCAGCCTCCCTATGCGCAGCCTCTCCCAACTCCATGGGCACCGGAGCGGGAGTGCTGGGAGATGGAACCGACAGATCCCCCTCAGGACGTCCACGGATGACCAGCAGGTTATCCAACCGGATGGACAGATCCACCAGTTGGTCAAAGGTGATGGTGGCATCCCTGCAGGCCAAATCCTGTCGGACGTCCTCACGCAGGCTGCATCGATAGTGGTCGATGAGGGCCCGTCATTCCATCCTGCTCCGGCGGCCAAGGTCCGGAACTCTAGCGCGAACTCCTGTGCGCTCCTCGTGCCCTGCCTCAAATGGAAGAGTCGTTCCCCCGCCGCTCTACCTTCGGGCGGATGGTCAAAGGCGGGTGAACTCCTCAAAGTGGTCCAACGCCGCTTCTTCCTCTCTCCACATGGCGTTTGCCCACTCCAGAGCTCTCCCCGAGAGGCATGAGGCGAGGGCGGATACTCTCTCCCTTCCTGAGGGAGCTGGGTGAACGGTGGCCAGGTATAGGTCCAGTTGTAAAAGGAACCCCTGGCACTGTGCGGCCGTCCCATCATACTCCCTGGGAAGGGAGAGACGCATCCCACTGCAGCTGGATCCGGACGGGACGGGTAGAGGTAACCCCGTTTGCGCTGGTCGAGGCACTGGAGAGACTTCCTATCTCTCCCAGCAGTCCAAGGTCTGGACAACGCGATCCATCATGGCACCAAGATGATGTAGCATTGCCTCGTGTTCCCCGACGCGCTCCTCGACTCCTCTGACCTTGGTCCTGCTGACTCCATGCTGACTCCAACAATACACACGTAACACAAACAATCTTACACAAAGACATGATGGGGAACAGAGGAATAAATACATGTAGATTGATTGGGGAATGAAAACCAGGTGTGCAGGGAACAAGACAAAACAAATGGATACATGAAACGGTGACRTCGACCGCCGAACGCCGCCCAAACAAGGAGAGGAGCCTATTACCTATTTACTAGGTAAATACGCAGTAACAATTTAGTCTTAAAACTACTTACTAGGAATCAAGCAAGTACTACATACATATTTAGTAATAATATAGATAAGTACAAGTAAGTAACAGCTATTACTATGTAAATACGTAGTCACGCCTCAGCCTTGAAGTATCCCCACTTGCGCCAGCGAATTGCTAGCTTTTCGCGTGGCACGACTGTTAATACGCTTCGGCAGGGCGGTCACGTGTGCTAGCAAAGAAGATATCCTGGGTTCGAGCCTCATCTGAGGAGGAGGAAGTGGTAATCATTAAGCAATCAGTGTGACGTCCATTACACATACATGGTCATTTATAATGTATAACACATATTACCAAATCCCTTTAAGTCATCCTCTTGTGTTGATATTCTCCCATTGTTTCTATGTACTTTACATTTAGATAACATGTATGTTCACAGTAACAGGGCTGTAAAATAAAGTTGTATCTGCTTCCACGTAGATACAATGTAGTTACTTGTGAGGTACCATTGCATTGGTCTACTCCATCCAGTGAAGACAACTGCAAATCCGTCTGTGATCTTAAAATGTTGTTGCATGGTACCACCGTCACACTGACAGGGTAGGTAGGAGGTAAGAGGGCTGTAAAATTAAGCCAGGGATAATACCATATTGATACCATATACTTGCAGGTCAATTACCCCTCTTTCTGATTTACTCTAATTATTGCGTAGACATAAATATACCAAGTAATATTCCTGTAGTTGCTGGGTATGTATGTAGTAACAGGCCTGAAAAATGAAGTGGTGTCTGTTTCCAGGAAGATAAAAAGTAGGTATAAAGTGCATTCGGAAAGTATTCAGACCCCTTGACTGTTCCACATTTTGTTACGTGACAGCCTTATTCTAAAATTGATTAAATATGATTTTTTTCAGCACTCTACACACAATACCCCATAATGACAAAGCGAAAATAGATTTCAAGATTTTTTTGCAAATGTATTAAAAATGTAAAATAGAAATACCTTATTTACATAAGTATTCAGACCCTTTGCTATGAGACTTGAAATTGAGCTCAGGTGCATCCTGTTTTCATTGATCATCGCTTGAGATATTTCTACAACTTGATTGGAGTGCACCTGTGGTAAATTAAATTAATTGGACATGATTTGGAAAGGCACACACCTGTCTATATAATGTCCCACAGTTGACAGTGCATGTCAGAGCAAAAACCAAGCCATGAGGTTGAAGGAATTGTCCGTAGAGCTCCGAGACAGGATTGTGTTGAAGCACACATCTGGGGAAGGGAACCAAAACATTTCTGTAGCATTGAAGGTCCCCAAGAACACAGTGGCCTCCATCATTGAAGAAGTTTGGAACTACCAAGACGCTTCCTAGAGCTGGCCGGCCGGCCAAACTGAGCGATCAAGGGCCTTGGTAAGGGAGGTCACCAAGAACACGATGGTCACTCTGACAGAGCTCTAGAGTTCCTCTGTGGAGATGGGAGAACCTTCCAGTTGGACAACCATCTCTGCAGCACTCCACCAATAAGACCTTTATCGTATAGTGGCCAGACTGAAGCCACTCCTCAGTAAAAGGCACATGACAGCCCGCTTGGAGTTTGTCAAAAGGCACCTAAAGACTCTCAGACTATGAGAAACAAGATTCTCTGGTCTAATGAAACCAAGATTGAACTCTTTGGCCTGAATGCCAAGCGTCACGTCTGGAGGAAACCTGGCACCATCCCTACGGTGAAGCATGGTGGTGGCAGCATTATGATGTGGGGATGTTTTTCAGCGGCAGTGATTGGGAGACTAGTCAGGATCGAGGCAAAGATGAACACAGCAAAGTACAGAGAGATCTTTGATGAAAACCTGTTCCAGAGCACTCAGGGGTACGGTTCACCTTCCAACAGGACAACGACCCTAAGCACACAGCCAAGACAATGCTGAAGTGGCTTCGAGGCAAGTCTCTGAAGTCTCTGAGAGCCCGGACTTGAACACAATCGAAAATCTCTGGAGAGACCTGAAAATATCTGTGGTGCAACGCTCCCCATCCAACCTGACAGAGCTTGAGAGGATCTGCAGAGAAGAATGGGAGAAACTCCCCAAATACAGGTGTGCCAAGCTTGTAGCGTTATACCCAAGAAGTCTCAATCCTATAATCCCTGACAAAGTTGCTTCAACAAAGTACTGAGTAAAGGGTCTGAAGACTTATGTAAATGTGATATTTTAGTTTTTTTTAAATGATAAATTAGCACAAATTTCAAAAAAACGTTTTTTGCTTTGTCATTATGTGGTATTGCGTGTAGATCGTTGAGGGAAAAAAAACTAATTTAGAATAAGGCTGTAACAAAATGTGGAAAAAGTCAAGGGGTCTGAATACTTTCCGAATGCACTGTCTATTATTGCACTGGAGTGAACTTGAATGTAACTGGTATTTACATAGAATTAGCAACAGCATTTTACAGCCCTCTTACCTTGTATTCACCCTGTAAATAGTAATTCACAGCCCGACTGCGCACCTCCCCAAAATTCCCAACCAACGCGGCTCCGCGTACGTGTCCATTATTCATTTGTGTTGACAGTTGGAGAAATTGCTTGAGCTGCGCTGAGAATTAGAAAGTATGAAAGCCTACAGTGTAATATTCTAAACTGAACAAATATATAAATGCAACATTCAACAATTTCAATGATTTTACTGAGTTACAGTTCCTATAAGGAAATCAGTCAATGTAAATAAATTCATGAGGCCCTATTCTATGGATTTTACTGGAACACGCTGACGTACAAGTCGATCCAGAGCAGCCCAAACATGCCCAATGGGTGACATGTCTGGTGACTATGCAGGAAGAACTGGGACATTTTCAGCTTCCAGGAACTCTGTACAGATCCTCGTAACATGTGTCCGGGAATTATCATGCTGAAACATGAGGTGATGGCGGCGAATGACTCCACAATAGGCCTCAGGATCTCATCACGGTATCTTTGTGCATTAAAATTTCCATCGATAAGATGCAATTGTGTTCATTGTCTGTAGGTTATGCCTGCCCATGCCATAACCCCACCGCCACTATAGGGCACTCTGTTCACAGAGTTGAGCAAACCGCTCACCCTCACAACGCCAAACACGTGGTCTGCGGTTGTGAGGCCAGTTGGACATACTGCCAAATTCTCTAAAACAACGTTGGAGGCGGCTTATGGTAGAGAAATTAACATTTGATTCTCTGGCAACAGCTCTGGTGCACATTCCTGCAATCAGCATGCCAATTGCCCGCTCCCTAAAAACTTGAGACATCTGTGGCATTGTGTGACATAACTGCACATTTTAGAGTGGCCTTTAATTGCCCCCAGCACAAGGTGCACCTGATATGCCACACCTGTCAGGTGGATGGATTATCTTGGCAAAGGAGAAATGCTCACCAACAGGGATGTAAACAAATGTGTGCACATCATTTGAGAGAAATTAGCTTTTTATGTGTATGAAACATTTATGGGATCTTTTATTTCAGCTCATGAAACATGGAACCAACATTTTACATGTTGCGTTTATATTTTTGCTCAGTGTATAACAGTGCTGTGCGTACGTGTACACGTTTTGGACTCTTATACGCGCTTAAGTGTGAAGGTGGTACCATGTAACAACAGGATAAGAAAATGGATAGGATAAGATAACGGATTGCTGTTGTCTTCATGGGATGGAGTCGTCCAATGCAGTGGTACCTCACAAGTCACTACACTGTATCTATGTGGAAACAGACACCACTTCATTTTACAGCCCTGTTACTGCGAACATACATGTTAACTAAAGGTCAAGTACATAGAAACAACGGGAGAATATCAACACAAGAGGATGACTTAAAGGTATTTTTGGGGTCATTATGTGGTAATACATTATAAAATACCATGTATGTTCATGGGTGTTTCTTAGGTATTACATAGTAATAAGCTGGTCCGTACTTACCTTTGGGACTAACATTTGTTATTATACATTAAACCAAATTGTTACTATGTAGTTTGTTTTGAGTTACTATGTATTTACCTAGTAAATACATAGTAATTAACAGGCTGTAAAATGAAAGGTTACCACAACATTCATAAAAAGTCCATCTTAATGGAAAACAATGGCACAGGTGTCATGCAAATGCTAGTAATCAGGAATTCAAATGATCACGTGTGGGCAGAAATTGTATTTTTAACTCTCTACAGTAGTGATAGTCCTTTTGGGGTGAAAAATGCCTAACCGTTAGCAGCCCTATAGCATATCCTTTGAAGGTCATTTACTGTCCTCCCATATGACTGTGTTGACTATTTGCATTGGGTTACACTGTACTGTAATATACATCCCCCATAGAGATGTTCCACTATTCACCATGACTGCTTGGCAGTTAGAGAGTTAGTGTGTGATCCAGCATCCCACGCCTCACCTCCCACCATGCTTTGATCCAACAAGAAAAGGGGTTCAAATGGAAGAAGACAGCAGTTGTGTTGAAAACTGTGTGATAGAAATACACACCATACAGCTGTAGCTATACTGTTAACTGGTGCTTCCTGTGATTTGATGTCATCAAATGCTTCCACCTGTTTGTCTGACTGTTTTTAATGGTAATGTCTTTGAAGAAATCGTTAATAACATTTTACAATCCACATATGTCAACTTCCATAGCCAAGAGAGGAAAGGACATATGTAATGGGTCATTTTTTGTGCCTTGCTTAGTAGGTGTCCTGCTTGCGTTGACATTGAGGGGTACTGAATGTGGTCTTGTGGCAAAAACATGTAGTCATCCCACATTCTTCGTGGTTGGATTAAGGTTTGAACATGAATAAATGTCAGGCTTGAAATTCAGTCTCCTGTTCATTTCAGCGTTCTAACTTGGTTTAAAATGCCGTCTGGCACCTCTGCCTTTGTATCTGCAAACAGACATCCAATACTAACAGGATTCGAGGAAGCCTCAAACCATGATGAAATAACGGCGTAAGTCACTGCAATCATGTAACTTAAGGCTTTGCTTAAAATAATTGAACCTATTCATCAATAGACATACCAGGTTTGAATCCCCAAGCTGACTAGGTGAAAAATCTGTTGATGTGCCCTTGAGCAAGGCACTTTACCCTAATTCCTTCTGTAAGTTGCTCTGGTTAAGAGCATTTGCTAAATGACATAAATGTAAAACATGAAGCTGGCACACTGGCTTTATAAGGTGGAGAATTTTGGAGCACCTGATCAGTTTACCAAGCCACCTCTAAGCAACTTCAGACGAAAGCAAATCCCCCGCAAAATGAAACAAGATAAATGATTGCCCTGAAGAGTTAAGTCCTTAAAAGCCTGCCTTAGATCTCACAGGTCCAGTTTGAGCTCTCCACACCTCTTGAACGTGATCCAAAATAGTCTGCAGTTTTTACAGAGAGGTCACTGGCTGAAGGCAGCCTATCGATTGATTTGAATGAACATCGAAACTTGTACCCAAGCTATGTGTCTGTCCTTTACATTATAGGGAATTTGATTGTCAAGACGAGGGTCCTAAGTTGGAGTGCAAAATCTTTTAAACTAACCAATGACCTTGTCATGGGCCATACATATACTGGTGGTTCACTCACAATGAAAGGCATCAACGTCACAGTTGACACACTTAAATGAAATTCGAAGGCCAACTTTAGTTGCTCAACCTCTGGCACCTGTATATCCTTCAATATGTCCCAGTACAGAAAGGTCTGTCTATCATCTCTGGTATAAAAACAGCTTTGGGTCAGATTGACTCGGCAGGGATCCTCTCTTTCACCTTTTATCTCCACGTGGGGGACCGGAGCGCTGTCAGAAAGCATCGGGATTAAACACTCTCTGTCTGCTTGCCTGTGCCTCTACCGCTGTGGCCGACTGAGGGAAGGAGAGGATTAGAAGAGACTTGTGTGGGTAGTCTGGAAGGATGGAAGGAGTAGATGAAAGGGCCAGGTCCACCACTACACCTTTGATTCATCTCGCGGCTGTTTGGACCGCTGGTTGAAGGGATTTACAGACTCAAAGGGGGGAATAGAACAAGGTGTTGGACAGCTTTCACCAGCCACCTCTAAACAGGATTTGAAAGGCCCCCGTTTTAGCTGACTATTAGGTTGCCTGTAGCTTTGCAAGGGTCAATCTCAGACTCCTCCCACTCCTTATAGGAGTTGTCTCCTCTGCCTGGAGAAGATCAGCCCTGGTTCCTACTGTAGAGTTAGGAGACTAACCCCATCTGACTTTAAGCCTATGTGACAACGTGTTCTCAGTCTTACTCCTTGTCCCTGGATCTGGTCTGAAGCTACACTACTCAGGGTCTGGTGTCCATGGCCTCAGGAGGTAGAGTGTAAAAAAGTCACAACAACGTGACATACCAAGGTGTTAGTCTGTACTGAAAGAGTGGCTAGCACCCTTCTGAACTCCTGCCAGAAAACAGGAGACCCAGGGCCCTCTGGCGTCCCACTGTCTTGACCAACCTCGCCATTCAGTTGGATCACCGTTCTCCCCAGGCGGAAGCCTCAGAAAGGTCATCAGAAGTGTGGAGAAAGTGGCATCAGTAGCACCATCAGAGGCATTGTGGATGAACCCTCTCTGACCTTAACACTGATGCCAGCCAGGAGGGCACATGGGGGGCATGGGGGACACATTTACCCAGCAGGTGGCAGATGGTAAGGGGTGGCATAGACACAATCCTTCTCAATCTGCTGGAGCACCATCCAGGCCAAAGAGCGATGGAGGTGTCACAGAGAGGGAGTTGGGTTCACCACCATCAAGCTGTTAGTATAGCCCTCTGACCCTTTTCACATTGCATCACTACTGTTCTGTTTTGTTTTCTATAGGAACTCAAGGATTCAGTGCTTGTCACTCAATTCAATTAGTCACATGTGACTTAGAGGCACCAGCTGTGAGGAGCATTACATTATATTCTCATATAGCATTGGCTAGCATTGGTTGAGTTCAATCACTGATACTGGAAGCCAGTATGAAATGTACAATACATTACACAATAAATGTTCTCTGTAATCCAATAGGTCCTGGCAAGAACATGTTTTACATAAAGACCTTCTGTAGGATTAGCAAAGACAATAATTTCCCAAACCATGACCAAGCCAATACATAGGCTTCAAATAAAACAATCTGTTCTGCCAACCGAACGCTATCCAAAAGCTCTCACTTGCAGAGTGCAGAAGTGTTTCTGTGATGTAAAAAAACTGCAGAAGAAAGTACTCTTTCTTTGATCTCTGAGATGGGCCYGGTTTGCCAAGCCATTTGTTAAACAGAAAGATTCACTKCTATGTGTGTCAATGTGTCAGTTTAGTGCACACAAATCTGGCAACTGTTGATTTAGAATTCCTGCGAGCGTGTCAATTTTTTTCGAAATAAAACAAAGCACTCTGGGAGAGCATCGCTCTGGCTGTTTATTTTCATGCTTCCCGTCAGAAGGCAACGAGTTGCAGCGTGTTATATACCACCAAAATATCTGCTGGCCATGCAGGCAGTTTACAAAGATATACAAGTTATTTCCAAAGAATATGCTCAAATATTTATGCATTGTGGGAAAGCAATAAACATAACAGCAATACACGTTGACTATCAAACACCCCTTTTATATCTAAGAAAATAGAAACAGGATGTTCTGAT
Organism: Salvelinus sp. IW2-2015; assembly: GCF_002910315.2. NCBI lineage: Eukaryota > Metazoa > Chordata > Actinopteri > Salmoniformes > Salmonidae > Salvelinus > Salvelinus sp. IW2-2015. The sequence continues at coordinate 29,033,556 of NC_036859.1, forward strand.
TCTTACACAGGTCAGGCTGCTGAGGAGCACAGAACCCACAGGGCTGGACATATTCAGGTTGAAGTGTGTAGCGAAACGGAACATCTCTGTAAAACGCCTCCAATAAGACCAAGCTGAAAAAGCATAAAGCAAGCTGAAGGTGTCTGTGACCATGTCACAAAGCTTTGGGTTGTCAGCTCAAGAATAAGACAGTGAAAATACTTCAGACCTCTCAGGCTGATGAAGCATTTCTACTCTCCGAAGCACCCCATTTCTCTCAGAGCTCTCATTGCAACAGATCGGTGGCCCCGACTCAGTTAAACACACACACACGTTCTTTAACACACACACACCACTAAAACGATACCCAGTAGCTACTTAGTGACGTGTGAACACTACCCAAGTGTTCTTTAAAAAGATACAATTAAAAACGATTTTGCTGCCGGTGTGCAGCTATATCAATGCAAATGAAAATGCCCTGCCGGACTAATTATCGCAGAATAATTAAAGATACGGAGAGTTGGAGAGGGAGAGATGGAGAGATGGAGAGGGAGAGATGGAGAGGGAGAGGGAGAGAGGAGACCAGATGATGGAGTAAACAAGGGTCTGTGTGCAGCCTCCAGGAGATGATTATGTTCCAAAAGGTCAGGGCTTACACACAAACCAATCAGAGGAGAGAGAGAGAGAAAGAGAGAGAGAGAAAGAGGGGGGTGGCATGCCTAAGTACTCTGGTCCCCCATTGCTTTACCCTTGGCCAGATCTGAACCTCAGTTTGCGGATCTGCCGTGGCATTAGTGTGGTGGCCATCGCCATTGAATTCCTTATCGTGTACTGCTTGTTTTTCTGCTCTGTAGATTGGAATACATCCCAAATAATTGTTTGTATTTATGAGATTAAAAAAATTATAAATGGAACATTGAGAAGAATAAAGGAACTATTCCAACGCCAGCCCAGCTTAACTGCTTTTTTAGCTATCTGAATAACACTTTCAACCTGACTTGGATTGTGGCAGAACCAAGAGCATGTATCGACCAGCCCAACTATCACAGTCACAGGAGGCTGGTGAGAGGAGGACGGCTCATAGTAATGGCTGGAATGGAGTGAATGGAATGGTATCGAACACATGGAAACCATGTGTTTGATGTGTTTGATACCATTCCATTTATTCTGTTTCAGCCATTACTATGAGCCTCTCCTTCCCAATTAAGGTGCCACCAGCCGCCTGTGATCTCAGTGCAGTCCAACTGATCATCCATTTTATGTAGGAATCCAATAGCCTTTTCACACTCCTGTGCCAAACCGAGCTGAGCCAAGAGGAACTGTACTGGGCTGGCCTGGTTGCACGTCCACCATAGCTGCTGAAACCGGAATGGACAATGTGAAAATCAAATATCCAAGCCAACACAGTACGGTTCAGTCAAGACCTTTAGTGTGAACCAGGCACATGGCTTGTGTTGTGTAGACTATAAAGTAGCGATAGATATCCAATACTATAGCAGATCATCTCTGGCCTCCTCACCCGCTGGTTGGAGAGAGATGACGAGCTCATTTAGGGGCCGCAGAACTGCAGAGTACCACTGGCACGGAGCTGTCAGTGTGGTAGCAGTGGTGCGTGAAGCTCATCTAACTGTGGATCTCTGCAGCCGGCGTGCATCGCTCAGTATTGTAGCTTCTGTTAGAGCGCTCTTCAACAAAGAGGCAAAGGTTTTCAGACATGGCAGAATCTTTAGGGGGAAATAGAGACCTTGTGGTGTGATGGTGGTGGGGCTTACAGCAGGTTTAGGTTGAGGTTTACGAGAGAATCAGAGTTAGGTGTAAATTCAGGTCATAATCTTAGAAAGTCGGAAATGGAGAGCATGTAGATTGATGGTGTGTTTTAGTTTAGGGTTGGGTTTAGGCTGGGGTTAGGTTTAGGGGAGGAGCGGAGTTAGGTTTGGATTAAGGGTGGCAAGCTATGAATGAGTGTTGCTGCAGTCATAGCTCATTCACTGATTCCTAATACACTGATAGACATTCATATTCGGAGGGTTCGCTAAATTCACACAGGCACAAAAAAAAACGAATTGAGTTTGGAGAATAGAGAATATAGATGTCAATCAATTTCAGTTTGTTGAAGAAAGAAACTAGGTTGAGAGGCAGGAGTATTACATTGTGCTACTGTTGTAATGTTCTACCTACTATCATCACAAAGATAGCAAGCACAGCATTAGAATTCTAGAATATCAGGTATCAGGTTAACACACCCTTGAGTAGGAGGTAGATGAGGACAAACAGACAAACACACAGAAGTTAAGCTCAGGTCCGGGATTTCTTTTTACATCTGTTCATTTGCATTTGGAAGTATTCAGACCCCTTCACTTTTTCCACATTTTGTTACGTTACAGCCTTATTCTAAAATTGATTAAATTGTTTTTTCCCCTCATCAATCTACACACAAAACCCCATAATGAAAAAGCAAAAGAAAGTAAAAAAAACAGAAATATAACATTTACATAAGTATTCAGACCCTTTACACAGTACYTYGTTAAAGCTCCTTTGAAGCGATTACAGCCTCTAGTCTTCTTGGGTATGATACTACAATCTTGGCACACCTTTACTTGGGTACTTTCTCCCATTGTTCTCTGCAGATCCTCTCAACCCATGTCAGGTTAGATGGGGAGCATCGCTGCACAGCTATTTTCAGGTCTCTCCAGAGATGTTCGATCGAGTCCAGGCTCTGGCTGGGCCACTCAAGGACATTCAGAGACTTGTCCCGAAGCCACTCCTGCATTGTCTTGGCTGTGTGCTTAGGGTCGTTGTCCTGTTGAAAGGTGAACCTTTGGCCCAGTCTGCGGTCCTGAGTGCTCTGAAGCAGGATTTCATCAAGGATCTCTCTGTACTTTGCTCCGTTCATCTTTCCCTCGATCCCTGCTACTGAAAAACAGCATGATACTGCCACCAGCATGCTTCACCGTAGGGATAGTGCAAGGTTTCCTCTAGACGTGACGCTTGACATTCAGGCCAAAGAGTTCAATCTTGGTTTCATTGAACAAGAGAATCTTGTTTCTCATGGTCTGACAGTCTTCATGTGCCATTTGGCAAACTCCAAGAGTGGCTTCTGTCTGGCCACTCAACCATAAAGGCCTGATTGGTGGAGTGCTACAGAGAGGGTTGCCCTTCTGGAAGGTTCTCCCATCTCCACAGAGGAACTCTGGAGCACTATCAGAGTGACCATTGGCTTCTTGATCACCTCCCTGACCAAGGCCCTTCTCCCCTGACTGCTCAGTTTGGCCGGGAGGCCAGCTCTAGGAAGAGTCTTGGTGGTTCCAAACTTCTTCCATTTAAGAATGATGGAGGCCATTGTGTTCTAAGGGACTTTCAATGCTGCAGAAATGTTTTGGTACCGGTCCCCAGATCTGTGCCTTGACACAATCTTGTCCCGGAGCTCTACGGACAATTCCTTCGACCTCATGGCTTGGTTTTTGCTCTGAAATGCACTGTCAACTGTGGGACCTTATATAGACAGGTGTGTGCCTTTCCAAATCATGTCCAATCAATTTAGTTTACCACAGAGGGACTCCAATCAAGTTGTAGAAACATCTCAAGGATGATCAACGGAAACAGGATGCACCTGATCTCAATTTTCGAGTCTCATAGCAAAGGGTCTCAATACTTATGTAAATAAGGTATTTCTGTTTTATTTTTAATACATTTGCAACAACAACAAAAAATCTATTCTAGAGTAGGGCTGTAATGTAAGAGAATGTGGAAAAAATCAAGGGGTCTGAATACTTTCTGAATAAACTGTAAAATACCGTTCACACCATTACCACCAGCCATAGTGTACTACAGGCAGACTGGAGATCATTGCATTGTTTGAACACTTTCAGGTGTTTTCATTCCCTCTCTCCTTTCTTTCTTTGTCCAAAATGGGTCTGAAGAGAAGCAGAGAAGCAGCGTGGCGATGTGAAAGCAGGGTAATTGTGTCTTGGATGGAATAAGAGAGGCCTGCTGAGTGAAGAGTGGGGGGATGTGGCACTCCCTGCTCAATCCAAGCCATCTCCAAAAACCCTGAGTACAGATTGCCTCTGAAATGGATTTCTTTGACAGACAGCTCTATATCTTTGACGAGTGGATGATCTATCTGGTGTATGATTTAAATGTGGTGTGTTACACTTTGTCATTATCAAAGCCTGTGTGTTAGAAAGTCTCTGTATTCTTCCATTTGCAATGCATTGTTAAAGCTAGCTAGGCATAACTAACCTTTTTAAAATGACAACACATCTTAGTTGACAAATTAGGGTTCTGGTTCTACGACCAATAGTTGATGTGTAAACACACACAAAATACAGCCCAAGTCTTTATCTTTGCCTGGCCACCGCAGAGGGAATCCTGCCTTGCTAATCGAGAGGAATTGTCTATTGATTAAGGGGAGCTTAGTTGTGGAGAGGACATTATTCTCCTGGAGGAGAGAAGAGGACATTCAGAGTCAGACAATTAGAGGGGAATGGAATAATTGAAGAGTAAACATTGAAGTGTCCAGGGATCAGATTGAGACGTACACTCCAAAGGCATTGCAATTAAGATTGAATAAATATCCTCTAATTTGTTTGGTGTTATAGAGATTTAAAAAAATTATGGACATGATTAACATAATAAAATCACATAAGCTGTCACATATTTCAAATTGTTTGTTTATTGTTTGTCATATTGTTTTCGATCCATAAGATTTTACAGATTGTCTGGGGTTTCAACATGTCACAAAAAATATATATAATCAATTAATCAATGTCTGATTAAAAATGTCTGATWAGAAAATGATGTTCAAAATGTCATAAACTGAATGAACAGACTGTCAAAAGCATGCCCATTTGAACTGCAAAACACACTGCCTGACTAACAGTGTAGATTCATAAATAGTGCTGCTAAAGTAATGCTCCTTATAAAACAGTTACAAAAAAACAACTTAATTGAGTTAATTGTCTGACTGTCAGCTACAGGGCTCCCCTAGTGGTAGGATCC
>NC_036859.1:29043535-29178535 GCF_002910315.2 Salvelinus sp. IW2-2015
CTGCCATGCTGTCCCGGTCAATGCTTGATTAATGTGGGTTACTGTGCTAGTGAGAGCAGGGAGCACTGAGGAGAGAGCACAAGGAAATAGTGCTGCTACTGCCGTCGCCGGTTGCAAGTGAAACAGCCGTTACCCCCCCCCCCCCCCCCGTATACCTTCACCCTCAGCCTCTGTGCTGGACGCCACAGCCCCAAAAGTACTAAAGACTCACAGAGTCTTTCAGTCAAACAGTCATAAAGCCAACCGACCAGCCAGCCAGCCAGTCCTTCCAGTCCTGGAGATGCATTCTTCCAGGTGGTAGAGAATGGAGGCACAGCTCACTCGTTGAGAAAAAAAAAGAAGTAAAAAAGGAAGATAGGAAAGCCACTGATCGGAGCCCGTTGTTGTACTCGCCAAGGCAAACAAACTCACGGGCGGATGGAGAGGGACTGAGAGACTGAAGGAGAGTCAGCGAGAGAGGAGGAGAGCAGGAGAGAGAGCAGGAGAGCAAGAGAGAGAGAGCAATAAAACGTCCAACCATAGGGCTTCTAGGAGCAGAGGACTGTCATTTGTTCTGAGAAGAGAGGGAGCGAGAGAGAGAGAGAGAGAGAGAGAGAGAGAGAGAGAGAGAGAGATGAGAGAGAGAGAGAGAGGAGGAGAAAGAGAGAGAGAGAGAGAGAGAGAAGAGAGAAGAGAGAGAGAAAAAAGAGGAGGAGTGGAGAAGAGAGTACTTAGATTTGAGCAGCACCGCAGTGAGTGTTGAATCGGTGGCATCTAATGGTGTATTAATTGAGGGAGATCTGACGTGTCCGCCTTGCAGTTTTGCATTGGTGACATCCCATCAGGGAGACCAAGGCGCTCTGGAGACCAGGGCTAATACACAACCCAGGGGAGTGGCTACATGTTCACGGCAGGCACGTACACAGATAGGCCTCTGGGGGTGCCTGAGCACCTGCCTATTTGCCCTCCTATGAGAAACATGCTCTTTCAGATTGGTAGCATTTTTTTATTCATATATTTTATTTTGAGCTCCTGTTCAGTAAAGAATTGTCCATCAACAACTACCGTATTTCTTATTTTGGACAATTGGACAATTCCCCCTCCTCCACTCCTCTGCCCCCAAGCGAGCGCTGCACAAGCAGAAGCTACCACGTCTAGCGATATTATGAGTAGTGGCTACTGGCTACTTTTTGAGTTGCATGTCATCTCTCCTGGTCAGGGACAGGGAAGGGTTCAATTGGACAGTTTTTAGTAGGCCTACAAAGCAGATATTAGCAGCAGAACTCTAATCACAGGTAAAGACTAGTTACATTGTTACAGCATAGCTAACAGTTACATAATTTACATTCGCTTTGATCAGCTGTTAGCCCTCCCCAATTTCCCCCTTTCTGTAAGCAGTAGGCTAGGTAGCTCGGGAGGTTCACTTTTAGCATCTCCCCCTCCAAAGATTTGTGCAAGGTCCTGGTCAACAGTATTGGTGGACTGAAGGCAAATAGATCGATGTGATATCTCATTCAATAGCAACTGAGAGTAACCCATCTTTGAAGTGATGCAGAGTGTATGACGCTAAATAGTCCATTCAATCCATCCTGCAAGTGGTTGGAGTAAAAACAAAAAAAACAATCGATCTCAGTCGACATTTTAAATGACTGAAACCAAATGGAAACTGTTCAGAAATGATAATGGACGTACATTTATGCTCTCTTCACTCTGCACAGTTTGCTAACAGTCATTGAAACGAAAGATAGACAGTCAGGGAGCATCGGAAATTTCAAAAGCGATGGATGGAGAACTATTTTTTAGGTTCCTCGGTGAAGACCGAATGTGGCCCGCGGGGAAAATTAGCTTGACACCCCTGATATATCGAGACTTGTGAGACCAGGGAAACGTGTGGCATTTGCCACAGCACCTTTGATTTAGTTTAATAAAATATTTTGACGTAAAGCGTTTACAACAGGTGCAAGTCCTGTTTTTTAGACCGATTTGCCTCAAGATTTGTCAACTCATGGACACTATCTCTGTCCTTCACATCGGTGTGCTGCTGCAGGCTCTTTGCATGTCTTGACCAATCAGATTCACGGAAATCACAGGTTGAGCAGGCCGGGCACAAAGCACAAAGCTCAAGGCAACCTCTCCACTTTCATCCGGTATTTATTTAGCAAGCTTGGTAACACATCACTCCTGACAGACACAAGCAAAAATGTAGCAGCCTATACACCTTAACATTAGCCATCTTACATGCTGCATTGCATGGAAACAATACTATTGTTCAGTCTGATCAACTKTAGGCTAATAACAGCAGCTGCATAGCCTAGCCTACCATGCGCCCTGTCTGTCTGGCCAGGGTAAAGGAAGCRGTAACATTGTGTATTTATAGCCCATTTGTTTTGTGAGAAAATATGAATGGGATCAAAGTTGAATGGGATCAAAGTTGGGTTCTATTCAAACTTGGGCTGACTAGGCTACCTGGACTTTTGCAATCCAAAATTATTAACTGGAATTAATCAATAAACACAACAGCTGACATAGACTTGGAGTTAAAGAGATTATCCGGTACTTTTGTATACTTTTTAGCCAGTAGTTCTGAAAGTAGAACTCACGAGCCAAAAGTAGTCCTCGGAAATTGTATACTACGTCACAAAAGTGCAGATATGTGCACCACGTCATTGCTCTCTCTCTTTCTGCTGTGAACCACTAAGCTGTTGGGCCCTGCAACCTCATTGGATAACGCTGAACACTCAAATGCGAGTAGCTGTAGGTCATTGGCTAGATTGCTAAGGGGCTGGCCCACGTGGGTGGAAATGTAGGGAAAATGGCACAGCAAAGCTTCAAGAAAACATATGCTTTCAAACTAGGAATTTTGTGGATAATTGAGATAATTGAGATAATTGAGACAGTAATTCTACTTATAGATACATTGACACATCCAGCCCAAAACGGGAGGTTTAAAAAGTACTTAGTAGTCACCAAACTTCTGGAGCATGTCTTTAATTTGTATCAGGCCTACAGTTGCATAGGGCAGGACTACACCATGCCAACCTGCATAAAGCAAGCTCAGGCCTCTGAGTTATATTGTCCAAATGTTGATTTCTTTGTGTATGTCAGAGGAGGCTGGTGGGAGGAGGACGGGATACTTTAAATGGCTGGAATGGATGCAGTGGAATGGAGTCAAATACATTGTTTCCATGTGTTTGATGTGTTTGGTGTTTCTATTCCATTCCAGCCATTACGATGACCCCATCCTCCTATAGCCCCTCCCACAAGCCTCCTCTAGTGTATAGGAACCCCCCCCCCCCTAGTCCTTCTTTAAAATAGAATTCATATGAACAAATACAGGGTTGCTGCAGTTTGAGGCCAGGATTTGTTTTTAACCATGTGACCTGATTAGAAAAACTCTGGTCCCACCATAGCCCATATTAAACCTTTTCACGTCATAGCATATAAGGTCCGGAGTTTTACCTTGTTAGGTTACCAGATCAGGAGAAACATTTTTTTTACCTGCCACACCACTCTGGGAACTGCCACCTCGTGTAAGAGTCAAGTTGACATTCACCTAAGATATGAGGGATATTAAGGGAACATGTAATTACTAGTAGAAAGCTGTGATATAATTTATGTTGGGTGGATGTGAAGACATTGTCATTTCAAAAGTAATTTGAACTCCATTCGGTGAGAGTGACTTTCAAAGGCTGACATTCTCTATCATTCCAGTTTGAAATAATTCAAAACTGTAGGTTCATTGTTAGATGTAAGATTGTTAATGTAAAGAGGTGCTCCCTGTATCAAATGTACATACAGTTTAGGCTACAAAGCATTTGTATTAATATATGAAACATGACCCTTTACATTTACAATGGCTCCATATTAAATGCAAGAATTTCTTGCATTTCTCTTGAATTGATTTGACGTACAGTTGAACTCCCAATATCCACCGCAAAGCAAGCAAAAATGATTCAAACACCTTGCGGCCCAAAGGAGATAGATTACCTTGACTAAAGTGGCTCCTGATCATATTACAAAACTTATTTTTATTGTTATTGGTACACTTCTACTGCTGCAATATTTCCATGTACTCTACAGTGATATTTCAAGAGTCACATCTTTACACATAAAAGAGCTATTGTTTGAATAAATCATTGAAATATTTAATAAAGCTTTACTAAACCCATATCTCAGGGGAGGTCGGGAGCTACATGAGCAAATAAATGTCAAAGGCGTGTGCTCTCACTTTATGTGGAATAATCTTTTTTACTTTTTGGTTAAATTCTTATTAAAAAAAAGAAGACATTCCTTGTAATCTGATAGAGGCAGATCGCTGCACCAAAGCAGTGTTTTAACTCTGACAACTTCCATGATAAATAGTAAATAATAAAACAAACGTAGTGGTGGCGCTCAGAGAAGACAAAGGGGGAGAAACTTGTTTCCTGTTGGGTGGAAATCTACTGACCCCTATTGGTCGGTTCCATAGGTACTTCATCCTCATTAGAAGATCATTGATTGGGGAAGTAAGACATTGTAATGATGACCATATGAAAGACAACGTCAAATTGATTTCATTTACTTTTACCCCAATAAAGTTACATATTTGTATATCTTATAATTTATATAGCACAGTAAAGCACTCCATTATGAATTAAGAATGGCCAGCCACCAAACACTCACCACATATGCTGCTGCTACTGTCTATTATCTATCCTGTTGCCTAATCACTTTACCCCTACCTATATGTACTGTACATAGCTACCTCAGTTACCTCATACCCCTGCACATCAACTCGGTACTGGGTACTCCCTGTATATAGCCATGTTATTTTTACTCTTTATTTGTATTCATTATTCACTGTGTATATTCTATTACTCGGCACTATTTCCATTTTTTATCTTATCTTTAACTCTGCATTGTTGGAATTGGACCCGCAAGTAAGCATTTCACTGTAGTCTACACTGTTGTCTAACAAAATATGTGACAAATAACATTTTATTATATTAAGAAGTAGTGTTTGTAGCCTTGCCATAATAATAAAACACAAATTATACTGACTACAGCTGACCATCAAGCTGACTACATCGCGGACTACAGCTGACCATAGCCTGACTACAGCGGACCTACAGCTGACCATAGCTGACTACAGCGCGACTACAGCTGACCATTAGCTGACCATAGCTGACTACAGCGTGACTGCAGCTGCCATAAGCTGACTACAGCTGACTACAAGCTGACCATAGCTGAACTTACAGCTGACTACAGCTGACCATAGCTGACTACAGCGGACTACAGCTGACCATAGCGGACTACAGCTGACCATAGCTGACTACAGCTGACTAAAGGAGAATGGTTCATGATACTACTAGTGTATAAAGATTTCTGACAGAATTATAGGGAAAATGGCTGAGGTATAAAATAAACACTGTCTCTCTCTTCCTCCCCTTCTCTCACCCACTCCCCTTTCTCTCTCTCTCAATCTTCCTCTCTATCTCACCACCCACCCACCCTCTAGCTGACACAGTGGGTGTGGAGAGGAGGTCCTGGAAATGGCCCAACCTGTCAGATTAAAGGGAGTCGGAAGGGAACGGGAAGCTTTTCMACATCTCTCTCCCCCTTTTCCCTTTTCATTACCCAGCTATACATGCTAATGATGCTCTCTCTCATGCAAATCACCAGATAGTTTGGAGAGGGGCATGTGGCTGCTGCCGCTGGGACAGCTCTGTTTTTGTATAGTCTAACAGAGCAATGGGGATTGGTTGACATGAGGGAGCAAATTAAACACACGAGTTGAATCGTAAACACTCACACACATGCATGTACGCACACACACACGCACACATCATACACACGCATACGCACGAGTACATGCATACACTCACAAACACACACGCAAACACAAACATAAACCTAACAGAGAATCAGGCCTTGAATACACTGAGAATGTTCTGTTTGATATCGTGCTAAAACAAAGTAGGAACATTCTCAAATAAAGTATTCACCAATTCTCAGAGAAAGTGTCACTGCCTTTGTCCCCAATACTGTTCTTTGTCTATAATGTAGCTGTTTTTGTCAGGACTCTCCTGCTTTTTACCATTAGCATTTTTTTGTTGCCAAAACACCAAAGAAATACACCAACGTTGGTGTGAATGGTTTTAGGCCACATGTTGTGGAACTGTATCTGTATCTCTTGGCCCTTACTTAAAGAAGCCCTCTTGAACTTCTGTATAATTTCAGTTTTGAAAGTSGTGCTCATTAAGTGGTGCTCATTAACCAAAACGGGTCCCCGTTTTTTGTATACTACATCWTCCACTTGTGTACTATGTCATCCATTCCGTGTAATATGTTACGAATCCAATTCGTGCAATATGTTTAAGAGTGTGCTGTGCTTAAGATCCCAGAATGCATCTTTAACCTCTATGGGCCATTCCTCACGGTACGTTTTGGTCCTACACTGTCGTGGTGCAGAGACCTGATGCTTATTAACATGTATTCAGGAGGTACCTAGCCTTTATTAATCAGACCTCTGATCAAGTCCTTCAGTGACAAGAAGCAGATCTGAAAGACTGTAAATGGGGCAATGGACTGTGGATCTGATCAATACATACACCACCGGTCAAACATTTTAGAACACCTACTCATTCAAGGGTTTTTCTTTATTTTGACTATTTCTACATTGTAGAATAATAGTGAAGACATCAAAATGATGAAATAACACATATAGAATCATTTAGTAACCAAAAAAGTGTTAAACAAATCAAAATATATTTTGTATTCGAGATTCTTCAAATAGCCACTTTTTGCCTTGATGACAGCTTTGCACACTTTTGGCATGTTCTAAAACGTGTTCTTAAACTTTTGAGCAGTAGTGTACAGTCATGACTATTTCCTATCACAACACACACTCACGTACAGACACACACACACACACACAACACACACAACACACACTGTGAACACAGTATAATTTACTCTTATTCTAGTGTGGAGGTTTTTTCATCAAGCTGTCAATGGGGTTTAATGTCTGAAATGTTTCTCTCAGGCAACATCCCATGAATTAACCTCCTTATCAATGTTGAAAGTGATTGATAAAAGACTCCAGTAGCACTCCCCACAGACACACTTTACAATCCACACTTACAATTAATCTGCATTGCATTGCAGCACAAACAGGCCTAGTCAAGCTGAAAGAGTGTGTGCCGATGTACCAAATAATGTTAAAAATATGAGCTCTTGATTGGGCATCACTTCAGCATGAGCTCCCCAGCGGCGGGGTGGCGGTGCGCTAGCAGACAGTAGCTGATGGGCTGTTGACAAGTTCTCATTATATCAAGCTCATGTCGCTTTCTGACCCTCTGCGGCCCAGCCCCGCCACACTGGCATAGCCAGAAATGTGTTGGTGGGTGGGCCTGTAGAAATGTGGATGCTCCAAAGCAACTTACTTCCTGCAATGTTACACATTTTACCATGGGGCAGAGAACAAAATGTGCAGTTTTCAAATAAATGCTTCTCTTCCTAGCTCAAACAGTACAGTAGTATCTAACAACTCACAACAATACACAAATCTAAAAGCAAAACAATGGAATTAAGAAACATGTAATATTAGGACGAGCAATGACGGAGTGGCATTAACTAAAATACAGTAGAATAGAATACAGTATATAAATCTKAGGTGAGTAAAGCAGTATGTAAACATGATTAAAGTGACTAGTGTTCCATTATTAAAGTGGCCAGTGATTCCATGTCTATGTATATAGGGCAAAAACCTCCAAGGTGCAGGTTTGAGTAACCGGGTGGTAGCCGGCTAGTGATGGCTATTTTAAAGTCTGATGGCCTTGAGATAGAAGCTGTTTTTCAGTCTTTCGGTCACAGTTTTGATGCACCTGTACTGACCTCGACTTCTGATAATAATTTAGTGAACAGGCCGTGGCTCGGGTGGCTGATGTCCTTGATGATCTTTTTGGCCTTCCTGTGTAATCGGGTGCTGTAGCTGTCCTGGAGAGCAGGCAGTGTGCCCCCGGTGATGCGTTGGGCAGACCGCACCACCCTCTGGTGGCAGTCTGCCCAACGCATCACCGGGGCCACACTGCCTGTGAAGTGGAGGTGTTGTTTCCTACCTTCACCACCTAGGTGTGGCCCATCAGGGAGTCCACAACCCAGTTGCACAGGGCGGGGTTCAGACCCAGGGCCCAAAGCTTAATGATGAGCTTGGAGGGTACTATGGTGTTGAATGCTGAGCTATAGTCAATGAACAGCATTCTGATGTAGGTATTCCTCTTGTCCAGATGGGATAGGGCAGTGTGCAGTGCGATGGCGATTGCATCGTCTATTGATCTATTGGGGCGGGTCTATGGTGTCAAGTAAGGTAGAGGTGATGTGATCCTTAACTAGCCTCTCAAAGCACTTCATGATGACAGAAGTGAGTGCTACGGAATGAAAGACATTTAGTTCTGTTACCTTTGCTTTCTTGGGTAGAGGAACAATGGTGGACATCTTGAAGCAAGTGGGGACAGCAGACTGGGATAGGGAGTGATTGAATATGTCCGTAAACACTCCAGCCACCTGGTCTGCGCATGCTCTGAGGACGTGGCTAGGGATGCCGTCTGGGCCGGCAGTCTTGAGAGGGTTTAACACTCTTACATGTCTTACTCACGTTGGCCACAAAGAACGAGAGGCCACAGTCCTTGGGAGTGGGCCGTGTCGGTGGCACTGTGTTTTCCTCAAAGCTTGCGAAGAAGGTGTTTAGTTTGTCTGGGAGCAAGACGTTGGTGTCCGCGATGTGGCTCGTTTTCCCTTTGTTATCCGTGATTGTCTGTAGACCCTGCCACATACATCTTGTGTCTGAGTCGTTGAATTGCGACTCCACTTTGTCTCTGTGCTGATGTTTTGCCTGTTTGATTGCCTTACGGCGGGAATAACAACACTGTTTGTATTCGGCCATATTCCCAGTCACCTTGCCATGGTTAAATGCCGCGGTTCGCACTTTCAGTTTTGCCTGAATCTATCCACGGTTTCTGGTTTGTGTAGGTTTTAATAGTCACCGTGGGAACAACATCCCTTAAACACTTCCTGATGAACTCAGTCACCATGTCCATGTATACGTCAATGTTATTCTCGGAGGCTACCCGGAACATATCCCAGTCCGCATAATCAAAACAATCTTGAAGCATGGATTCCGATTGGTCAGACCAGTGTTGAGTAGACCTTAGCACGGGTACTTCCTGTTTGAGTTTCTGCCTATAAGAAGGGAGGAGCAAAATGGAGTCGTGATCTGATTTGCAGAAGGGAGGGCATGGGAGTGCCTTGTAGGCATCTCGAAAGGCGAGTAGCAGTGGTCTAGTGTTTTTCCTGTGAGTACTACAGTCAATGTGTTGATAGAAGTTCAGTAGTGTTTTCCTCAAATTTGCTTTGTTAAAATCCCCAGCTGCAATAAATGCGGCCTCAGAATATGTGCTTTCCAGTTTGCATAAAGTCCAGTGTAGTTCCTTGAGGGCCGYCGTGGTATCGGCTTGAGGGGAATATACATGACTGTAACTATAACCAAAGATTATTATTTTGGGAGGTAATACTTTCGGAAAATCAGCAAAGCACAGACAGTACAGAACTATCCTGAAATAATGCTACCGTTCATATTTCATCCTATTCAGTCCACCCCCTCCCTTTAGCCTACTCTAGTGAAACTCAAATGGCTTTGGCGATACATTTTGTCAGTAAGCACAGTAATGACCAAGAGGCAGTGTCAGGGCTGGATGAACAAATCATTTATTTTTTGGGGAACTCAGTCAGGTTTGCAACTTACTGTTTTTGCAACTTACAGTTGTTGCAATTTCGAAATGTTGTTGTGCATCAGCAGTTTTTCTCTTGTTATGTCAGTCACTGACAGTCACTCAATTAGCCATGTCAGCTAACAATTTTTTGATTTGTAAGTTATTTAGCCAGTTATCTAAACTTAATGTGTGAATAGTAATCATGGCTGTATACCGACCTTGCATGCAGGGCATGTGCCCAGGGGGCCCCTCCATTGACTTTGTTAGTCACACTCACTCAGATATCATTAACATGGCATGGCATAAGTCATGGCAAAATGTGTAGAATTGCAGGTAATTAGCTTTAAAACTACAAAAATAGGGCTCCCAAAGGGCTAGGGCTGGCCCTGAATCAGTTACCCAACCAGGACAGGGCCCCCCGGTTACCCACATGGGCTCCCTACCTCCTCTCCTTCCCCCATTTGATGATTAGCAGAGCGGCAGCAGGCTATCTACACTCATTGAGAGCAGGCTTCTGTGGTTGGCGATTGCAGTATAAAAATAACAAATATATACATTTCCATTTTTCTCTGCCTCAAGCGCCCCCTACAGGCTTGGGGGCTTACATTTTAGTAGACACTCTTATCCAGAGCAATTACAGTTAAGTGCCTTGCTCAAGGGCACATTGGCAGATGTTTCACCTAATCAGCGATTCGAACCAGCGACCGTTCAGTTACTGACCCAATGCTCTTAACCACTAGGCTACCTGCCACAGGCCCTGCATTAATCAGGCCCTGGGCAGTATGTTGGATTGGACTCCAGCCAGGCTAGATTTCAACCAATAGTGTAGGTACATCTCCGTAATATGGCCCCCTCAACCTGCTGGCATTTGGAGTGATTTCCCTTGGACCAAAATCAAATAATGCTTTATTAGGACTGTCCCTGTAAATGGCTACATAACCCATCATTAAACTATTATTTCCAATGAGATTGATTTCTCTATCGACCCCGAGAAGGTAAGGGTCATTGAGCAAAAATACCAATACGGTTGAAAAAAGGCTATTTTAGACCTGAACAGGAATTATTGATGAGGAAGCGGTTGCTGGTGGCTGAATGATTTGTTACAGTTGGGAGAGAGAGATGGGAGGAGGGAGAGAGGGGGAAGGACAGAGGGTAGAGAGAGGTAGAAGGGGGAATAAGGGAAGGAGGGAGAGAGAGGAGGCGGAGGGAGAAGGGAGGGGAGAGGGGAGGGAGAGGGTAGAGCATGGAAGATGGAGGGAGGGAGGGAGGGAGGGAGGGAGGAGGAGGGAGGGAGGGGGGAGGGAGGGAGGGAGGGAGGGAGGGAGGGAGGGAGGGAGGGAGGGGGGGGGCGGGAGGGAGGGAGGGAGGGACAGAATTAGGAAAATTTAAATAGAGAGATTTAAGACAAAGACGAAAATAGAGAGCGATCAGACACGAGGTAGCAGAGGCAGAGGCAGAGGCAGAGGCAGAGACAAATAGAGTGTGGATGGTGATTATTTGCACACTGATAATAAAGCATGTCTTTTGAATGTTGATTTATCTAAGCAGTTCTCAACAAATGGTGTACTTGCGGTACAAAGGCTATTTCCATGATAGATAATGCTACCAAACCTTTACTATAGACCAATGGCCTGGATGGAAGACAGAAACAACCCATGTCTGCCAGACTGTGCCAGTACTCTGCCCACTCAGCAGGAACAGATAGGAGCTCCCCACCCAGCCTGGTCTCATAGACTAGACGTAACATAGTAAATGATAAAAAAGAATGTAAAATTAACACATTTACAGAAAGACCTGTGTAAAGACCAACTTACAAAGGAGGAACTTTTTGAGGTAATTAAATATTTTCAGTCTGGAAAAACACCAGGGCTTGATGGTATACCAGTAGACGTATATCATAACTTTTTTGATGTACTCAAAGATCCATTTTTAGAATGTTTTAATTACTCCTATAAAAATGGTAGACTTTCAGGTACTCAACAAGGAGGTCTGATTCCATTACTACTGGAACAGGACCCAGGTGGTAAGTATAAAGTTCCAGTCCATTTAAAAAACTGCTGGCCTCTTACACTTCAATGTTGTGATGTGAAAATCCTGGCGAAATCCATAGCACATAGAATAAAAAAGGTTTTACCAGATATTGTTCATCCTAATCAGACTAGTTTTTTACATGGACGATATATTGGAGATAATATACTTCAATTACTTGAAACAATTTAACATTATGAAACATCAAAGATACCAGACCTGGTCTTCGTAGCAGATCTTGAAAATGCATTTGATAAAGTACGACTAGAATTTATATATAAATGCCTAGATTACTTACATTTTGGTGAACCTCTTATACAATGAGTTAAAGTTATGTACAGCAACCCCAGATGTAAGATAGTAAATAATGGTTACTTCTCAGAAAGTATTGAGCTTTTAAAAGGAGTAAAACAACGCTGTCCAATGTCTTCATATCTATTTATTATGACCATTGAGATGCTAGCTATTAAAATTAGATCCAACAAGAACATGAAGGGGTTAGAAATCCAGGGGATAAAAACAAAAGTGTCAATGTATGACGATGACTCAAGCTATTTTCTTAAGTCCGCAATCTGGATCCCTGCACAGTCTCATTGAAGATCTTGATTACTTTTCTAGCCTCTCTGGAATAAAACCACATTAGTGTACCATATTACGTACTGGATCGTTAAAAGACACAGTGTTTACACTACCTTGTAGTTTACCAATAAAATAGGCTGATGGTGAAGTAGACATACTTGGTATTCATATCTCAAAAATATAAATGAACATACCACAATCAATTTCAAAAGAAAGTTTGCTAAAATAGATAAGATTCTGCAACCATGGAGAAGTAAATACTTGTCTATTTATGGAAAAATCACATTGATTAACTCTTTGGTCCTATCACAGTTTACTTACTTACTAATGGCGCTGCCTACTCCAGACAACTAGTTTTTAAATCATATAAACAAAAAACTATTTCATTATATTTGGAATGCTAAGCCAGAAAATTTTTATGTGCCTATTTATATAATGAATATGAGTTTGGGGGGTTAAAATTATTAAACATTAAAGCTTTAAACCTTTCACTAAAAGCTTCACTCATACATAAGTTATACTTAAACCCAAAATGGTTCTACAGTAGATTATTAAGAAAGTTTCCTCCTTTGTTCAAAGTTTCCTCCTTTGCCTTTTTGCCGTTATACAGATTACAGCTTCTCCTTTCCGACTAATTGAAAATTAAATTTTCTTTAAAGTATCGCCCTTTCTTAAACAAGCCATGCAAAGATGGTTACAATTTCAGTTTTATCCTCCAGAAAAGATAGAACAAATATTACAACAAATAGTATGGTTAAACTCAAATATACTGATTAATTAAAAAAACATTATTTCTGGATTTTTTAAAATGTTATTATATTTATCAATGATATTATGAATAGAAATKTTGGAGTTAGGTCACATATGTAGCTATCAAAAATATATGGGAATGATCCAAACTCAATCCAAACTTAAAACTAACTGATTGCAGCATTACCAMAAAAAATGGAGGAGGAAGTGGAAGAGGGAGAAGTAGGCGAACTTGTCTGTCTGCCATATATTAAAGATACAAATTGGCTGAAAAGAATTGGCATAAATATAAAAATATATCAGTTTCATTGGAGAACAAAAATGTTGACAGCTGCGCCATACAGGTTTTTTATGTACCGATTCCATGGCACGTGGTTTATGAACTGATACAAAAAACAACACTTTGACACTTCAAGTTTTTCAATTTAAATTATTATACAAAAATCTTGCCACCAACAGAATGCTATATATATGGGGCATATAACAAGTGGCGTTTAAATACAAAACAAATTCACAATACAACTTTCAGAACAGTTACATACCAATAAAAAGAGACTAGCCTGCTGGCCCTTCTGTCTCTTTGCAGCGAAGAAACAGAATCACTAGATMATTTATTCTGGTATTGCCCCTATGTAGCTTGTTTTTAGTCACAGGTTCAGGAATGGTTAAAAAATCACAACATTCACCTAAAATGAACCTTACAAATAGCAGTGTTGGGCAATTTAGAAAGCCATAGTCATAGGAAAGGTTTTCATCTTTGGTTCTCAATCTGTGGATACTATACAATTATACAATTAGAAAGTTTCAAAATGTATGCAAAACATCACAGCACAATTTAAAAATATATGGCACATGGAAACCAAGGTCTATGTGTCACGGATCCCCCCGGTACTGCTGCTCATTCTGTTCACCAGTTCCGGAGGTCGATGTCACCTTCTAGGCTGCACTGAACTGTGTCATTACGCACACCTGGTTCYAATTCCTCACTGATTGTATTTGTATAAATGTGCCCTTTGTTTCCTCATTGGGATGTCGTTTATTGTTCCCATGTCCGTTGGTCGTGTGAGTACCTATGCGATGTCGCAGCATGTGCTGCGTGTTTTGTGCATTGTGTATTATGGGTCTCTTCCTGTGTCTTTCTCCGAGGTTTGCCCTCGCTCCATTGTTTGGGTACATCCCAGTGTTTTGTATACGTGTTTGTTTTGGGTGTATCAAAAACCTAGATGTATTCCTGTGCCTGTCTTCAAATCCTTTATACTAGCGGTACACCATGGTGATACGTGGGATGGGCTGAGAGTGGCTGAGGGATGGGATTAAGGAGTTTATGTTCAGTCATTTATTGTTGTTATGTGATTGATGTATATAAAAGTACCATGTACAGTTGAAGTCGGAAGTTTACAAGCACTTAGGTTGGAGTCATTAAAACTAGTTGTTCAACCACTCCACAAATTTCTTGTTAAAAAACAGATTATTTCACCTATAATTCACTGTATCACAATTCCAGTGGGTCAGAAGTTTACGTGCACTAAGTTGACTGTGCCAATAAACAGCTTGGAAAATTCCAGAAAATGATGTCATGGCTTTAGAAGCTTCTGATAGGCTAATTGACAACATTTGAGTCAATTGGAGGTGTACCTGTAGATGTATTTCAAGGCCTACCTTCAAACTCAGTGCCTCTTTGCTTGACATCATGGGAAAATCAAAATAAATCTGCCAAGACCTCAGAAAAAAAGAATTGTAGACCTCCACAAGTCTGGTTCATCCTTTGGAGCAATTTCCAAATGCCTGAAGGTACCACGTTCATCTGTACAAGCAATAGTACGCAAGTATAAACACGATGGGACCAYGCAGCCGCCATACCGCTCAGGAATGAGACGCATTTTGTCTCCAAGAGATGAATGTATTTTGGTGCAAAAAGTGCAAATCAATCCCAGAACAACAGCAAAGGACCTTGTGACGATGCTGGAGGAAACAGGTACAAAAGTATCTATATCCACAGTAAAACGAGTCCTATATCAACATAACCTGAAAGGCCGCTCAGCAAGGAAGAAGCCACTGCTCCAAAAGCGTCATAAAAAAGCCAGACTACGGTTTGCAACTGCACATGGGGACAAATATCGTACTTTTTGGAGACTGTCTCTTATACACATCTAGATGTGTATAAGAGACAGGCATTATTCCAACCGTGAAGCGTGGGGGTGCTTTGCTGCAGGAGGGACTGGTGCACAAAATAGATCGCATCATGAGGAATTGAAAAATAATTGTGGATATATTGAAGCAACATCTCAAGACATCAGTCAGGAAGTTAAAGCTTGGTCACAAATGGGTCTTCCAAATGGACAATGACCCCAAGCATACTTCCAAAGTCGTGGAAAAATGGCTTAASGACAACAAAGTCAAGGTATTGGAGTGGCCATCACAAAGCCCTGACCTCAATCCTGTAGAACATTTGTGGGCAGAACTGGAAAAGCATGTGCACGCAAGGAGGCCTACAAACCTGACTCAGTTACACCAGCTCTGTCAGGAGGAATGGGCCAAAATTCACCCAACTTATTGTGGGAAGCTTGTGGAAGGCTACCCAAAACGTTTGACCCAAGTTAAACAATTTAAAGGCAGTACTACCGAATACTAATTGAGTGTATGTAAACTTCTGAACCACTGGGTACGTGAGGAAATAAATAAAAGCTGAAATAAGTCATTTTCTCTATTATTATTCTGACATTTCACGTTCTTAAAATAAAGTGGTGATCCTAACTGACCTAAGACAGGGGATTTTTACTAGGATTAAATGTCAGGAATTGTGCTAAGGTGTATATAAACTTCTGACTTCAACTGTAGTTAAAATGTGTATGCTAAGTGAATAGGATTTAGGTAAAAAATAATCAGAAATGCTCTGGGACCAGGTTTCCCCACCAGTGGCAGATAGGGCGCCGGGCGGTGATTGATCCACTTTGTTTTATCATCTCTAATTAAAGATTCACACCCACAGGCTTCTTCCCATCACCAAATTCAATTTCCTCACAATCTCAGTCCCAAACGCTGAGAAATCTCTGTTAGTGGCAATAAACAGAACAGTGTAATGAGTAAATGGGATAAAACGTCTCATTTACAATATCACTGCTGACTTGATCATTTATATTGGTGAGATTATTGAGAGAAAAGAGGGTGAGGGAAATGGGAGAGGGCTGCAGGGAGCGTAAACACTGCACACTGATGCAGCAGAGTAACCCACCTCATACACTACATAGGTACATTAATACCATTCATATTCCACATACTGTACACTGCTGTTTGGCACTGTCGACATCTATTATCAACTTCTCATGCCTTTTGTGTACCAACTGCCATGCTGCCCTAGAGTTTGGGATCTGAATTTGATCACTTTTTTGTTGCTTTTTTGTTGCTAGTACCACAGAAAATGCAGATGAGCTTCATGATTTACATAATTTCACTGAAAAGCCACACTAACACACAGTTATATTAACAGTATTGCACTTTCCATGTAGGCTACTTTTGGCCAGCTAATAGCCTAACCACTGATCAAGCAACATTATGGACCAAACGTTCAAATAATGTTGCTGCAGGATTATTTTGCTGTGACATTATAGGTCAAATTAAGATCCTAGATCTGTATATCTTAAAAAATATCAAAGAAAATGCCAGCAACTCGTACAGTGTAATTCAAATCAATAGTGGACATGGTCTAACCCGCTTCCATTATTCATTGTCAAGCATGATATTTTACAAACACCATGCATCCAATGGAGGCAAGACAGCTTTTCAATTCAAGGCCAATATACAATGATTCATAAATGGCTATTATAAATCACATATATTGGGGTGGAGACTGCAAGTTCAACTTGTCTGTCTGTTGTGCTGATTCCAGGGTACAATCACTTGTCTGCAACATGTATTTCTAGTCCATAACCTTTTCTCTAACTCTGATATAGCTAGGCCTACTGTGGATTATAAAGTGTAGTATTGCATGGATAGATGACAGAATATATGTAATATATATGTAACATTACATGTGTAATACTAAATACTATATGTCAATTTAAACTGATCATCTGTTAATGTCCTTTTCTAAATGCTCATCACTAAGCAGGGGTGTGGCACTGGCAGTAGGCTAGTATAGAATCCCCTATAGAGCACCACCATTCAATACATCAATATGTACAAGATGACAGCATTCAAGGCAATCACTGAACATCACTATTTASATTAATGAGCATTTCCCACCATGGAACCAGAGACAAACCAGTTACCATTGCTCCAAGCTACTAAATACCTGTCATTCATGACCTCAGGACCAATCAGGACGGTCCAAAGACCAATGACTAAGAACTGTAGGACATTAGAAAACCCCACACCTCCGAACCTTAATGAACTGCCAATCGGATTTAATGTCACTCTCTGATGATGGTAGAATGTAAAGACATACATTTCCTGACAATGTTTTTATTAACCACTAACCCTAAACTACCAACAAATAGCTAATGTATAGTACTTCCTCATCTGTTTTGACGATATATAGTCAATTTTGTCCTTTCTGGCAAGGCCATTAAGTGATTTTCACTTAAAGTTCAGCCACAATCTTCTACCATCACTAGGCAAACATGATGCTGCCTGATTATCCTAACCAATCATCTTCTCCCACAACCACCCTGGAACCTTTCTCTGTCCTTTTTCTTTCACAATGACAGGCTGCATAACCAAAGGTCACAGGAGTGGCTGCTTTGGCGTTAATTAAGTAAAATGGACAAATGTCAGAGCAGCAAAGGTTAACACCTAATCTCCTCTTATTGTCTCACCCACATCAGCCCACCGAGTGCCGGATGCCGGGCTGTATCAACATGTTTACATTTATCTTTAGGTTTATCTTTAGGGTTGTGATTCACTTGCCTGGCTACACAGACTCCTTGATCCGGCCAAATGCTATGCCACTCCCACGGACGTTAGTTCCTTCTCTGCAATCAGTCTGGATCTGAGTACCTCCCCGACCCTTTACCGAATGTGAATACATACGAAGCTGATTGGTCCAGAAATGATCGCATGATTGCATGGAACTCCCTTCCATCTCCAATTATTCAAGAAAACTTCAAAATTACCTTTAAAAAAAGGATTAAACACCTCATGGAACGGGGAACTGTGAGGAGACACACACATACACATGCACACATTATTTCGTTTTTCCATTGTTTGTATAATTGTTTTTTTTATCGCTTGTATATTGTTGTAATTTACATTTGTGTGACTGTCCTTGTCTATCAGTGTATCAGTGTTTTGTTATTTGTAATTGTTGTGTTTTTTTGTGAACCCCAGGAAGAATAGTGTCACGGCTGTTGAATGAAGTAGACCAAGGTGCAGCGTGGTGAACGTACATATTACTTTATTATTATGACGCCGACAAAAACAATAAACAATCCAAAACAAACCGTGAAGCTTAAGGCTAAGTGCCACAAACAAAGTTAACTTCCCACAAAGACAGGTGGGAAAAAGGGCTACCTAAGTATGGTTCTCAATCAGAGACAACGATAGACAGCTGTCCCTGATTGCGAACCCTACCCGGCCAAAACATAGAAATACAAATAATAGAACATAGAATACCCACCCCAAATCACACACTGACCAAACCAAATAGAGACATAAAAAGGATCTCTAAGGTCAGGGCGTGACAAATAGCTGCTGCTTCTGCATACTGTAGGCTAATCGGGATCCAAATATACAAATAAACAAACTACCGAAGGGTTGGGCCAGAGCCAGAATACACGTGGGTGAAGTGGCCGCTAGAAAATTCTTCATCGGCTTTGATACTCTGATTGGTTAGAAACGATCCAATCGTGCCCCTCATCACCACAAACGACTTCAATGATGGAAGTATGCAGCGAATGACAGAGCAGCGGAAGAATTTAGTGTGAGTCATCAGGCTAATGATTCACCCCGTTGGTTCCAGTTGTAACTGCAGAAGCACGTTTCTATAGTCATTTGAATTGACACAGAACACATTTGACATTAATAATATCCTCGCTGGTCAATGGTGAGTTTTGTTGTTTTACTAGTTATTTCTAATTGTTGCTGCGTTCATGCAGAATGAATGACACTTTCACACTAAGTGCTTGTCATTCTTTAAAAGTAACTATCTTGGGGCCTCCCGAATGGTGCAGAGGTCTAAGGCACTGCATCGCAGTACTAGGGTCGTTACCACAGATCCGGGTTCATTCCCATTGGACGATGCACAATTGGCCCAGCTTCGTCAATTGGCCCAACTTTACTTGGCTCATCGTGCACTAGTGACTCCTTGTGGCATGATGGGTGCCTGCAGGCTGGCCCCGGTTGCCAGTTGAACAGTGTTTCCTCCAACACATTGGTGCTTCTGGGTTAAGCTGGTAGGTGTTAAGGAGCGTGGTTAGGCGGGTCATGTTTCGGAGGATGCATGACTTCGCCTATCTCGAGTCCGTTTGGGAGTTGCATTGATGAGACATGATCGGAATTGAAATTGGGAGAAAAAAAGGGTGTTACATTTTTCAAAATGATATAAAAAAGTAACTATATTATCAAATAAAATTTAAAAAAATCATGATTGTTGTTCATTGACAACCATTCAATTTTACAAGCGTGTCCACTCTTGATAGGCGCTCTGTTATCTGCTTGAATAGTCCTGTCTTGCCTCATAATAATTGATTTCTGAAAGCATTTTAAAGACTACTCAGTCCTAAGCCTCACAAAATAAACAACATTCACCGTTGGACTGACTGGGTGCATTAGCAAATAGCCATGTCTCCAGCAAAAAGAACATCATGTTTGATTACGGATATGAGGTGGGGATGTTCGGACACCACGACGACGTCTCCCGTAGTTAATAACGAGTAATAACTCTTCTGTGACCATGGATCAGCAGTATCGACCACTAACCGACCACGCGTCCTGTGATTTGTATTTTCTTGGCTGCTGTAGTAACAGTGTCAATAGCCATTTACAGTCATTTGTAAACCAGATGGTGACAAAGTTTGCCTTCATGAAGCAAGTCGAAATGTTGCAACAATTAGCTATAAAATACATTGAAATGCATGGATTTGAAGTACAAATGAAAAGCCAGTTCGTTGATGTTAACTATTCACTATGATGTACTCCATAAAGCACACATGAGGAAAACTGCTCTTCTGGAAATGCCAAGAGAACAGAGACATTCAACAACAGAGACATTCAACAACAGAGTCTGTTACATTTTATTGCCATATATTATTATATATGTTGAATCTCCTGTTCAAAACCGGAGTAGATTCACCGTTCATCCTGGGCGAATCATAAATTATAAAAACAGAGAAGCTTGAATCATTTTCCTCTTGCCTGTATCTGCTGTAAATAATTCACAGTGCTATTCTGATACGTTTGAATCATTTAACAAACTGGGCATCGAATACAGTGTCCTCATGAATATCTGGTATGCAGACACACACCGTACACACCGGTACACACTGTCCAATTAAGTCTTCCCCACCAAATCACCACCTATCGTCATAATATGACTCATACAGTGAGAACATTTTATTCAGGACAAAATGTTGTGTGGTTGGGAGCGGGGATGTGTGGCATGCATCCTATCAAATCCCACTGTTCCTGCAAGGCTCTGTAGTCAGCAGGTTTCCCCACTATGTGGCCTGAATCCGTTTTGGTTGTGTCCTGGGCTGTGGACTATGTGTGTGTGTGTGTGTGGTGGGGGTAGGGATAGGGATAGGGGATGGGAGGGTTGAGATGTGTGGGTTTGTGTTTGTGCCCTTACAAAAAAAACACATGTCAAATTTGCAGTTTCACATGTGAAAATCACATTTTCACTTGTGAAATAGCAGTTTTCACATGTTGAGCTTAAATTTCACGTGAACCCATATCTTCACGTATATTACATTTAGAGTCCACATGTTAACACCTTTTCACATGGTTTCACATGAAGAGAAATGTGTTTTCACCTCACATGTGAATTGTAGTTTCACAAGTGAAAAACTTTCTCATGTTAAAATCTCATATCCACATGAAAATCAATTTGCAGTTTAACATGTAAGAAAACTCTGCACTCACTTGTTGTTTTCATGTGATTTTTTWATATTTTTATTTTTGTAAGGGTGTGTTTGTGTGTCTGCACATTTGTGTGTGTGCGTTCCTTCCTGTCTGTGTGTATGTACTTTCCCTGCACCCTGAACTGCTTGGCACTGAGCTCAGTCTCCTCTCCTGGCTGTTTAGAATCATTAATGTTCTCCAAACGGCCCAGTGCTTCCGCATCCTGCCAAGTACAGTGGACTGTAACACATAGCCTGTGGGGAAGCTGATAAAAACCCAGGGAGCCGGGGGATTTGGAAATAGAATCAAAGTCCAGCTTCAAAAATGTTGGCATTAGATTTTTTCCCTGCACTGCTCCTTATGAAGATGTGAGAAAAATGGAGAGAGGGAGAGAGAGGGAAAGAGGGAGAGTTGGCCAGATATGCTTGGTTGACTGTTGGGGAAGTCATATCAGACTCTGTAATGGGAATATGTGATGGGACCCAGAGATGAGCGAATGGCAGAAGTCCGTTTTTATTTCTCTCACTCTCTCTCTCTCTCTCCCTCTCTCTTTTTCACACTCACAGATGGACCTCCAAATGTTTTGGGGGAGGACGCACTTCGTGCTGGTACTGAGGGTATATTTGGATGAAACAGACCATTGTTGTTGCTCACAGGGGACCATCATACTGTTGCTTGTTGCTCATTATAGCCACACATTCACAGCCCATCATGACGTCAGTCAGAGTCAGGATCATTAGACTAGTGGTTGATACATATCTTGATTGTAAATAAAGAGCAGATGTCTGTTGCCTAAATCTGTTATTATCATAGTGTTCTATCTACAGTACCTTCTTGTTGTGTAGTAAGTAGAGTAATGATCACTATATATATTTTATGGATGCTATATAGTAATGGGCTGCTCAGCCATACTAAAGACACCAGCAGAAACCTCTAGCTGAAACCAGATGTCCATATCAGAGGTAAGTTAGGACCCTGGAGCTCTTCTGACATGCTTCTATAGGCTGATTTTGTKCAAGAGAGCTGAGGAACAGGGCATGTTTGTGTAAGGGAAAGTGTAATGATGAGTACTGACATTACTACTGACTAAATTCAGTAACAAGAGCTGGGTTAGGCAGTTTAGTATGTAGCCTTACGAAGGAACAGGAACAAGCCAAGCTGATGTGTCCCGTCAGATGACAGACCTCAGATCAGTGCAGACCTGCACAGCAGCTTCAAAACACTCCCCCCTCCACTGATCTGGTCTGGGATGAGAGGAGGAGGGTAATTGAAGGCAGGTAGAGGGGGTGGCAGGGGGTAATGGTACACAAAGGACCTCGGGAGCTATCTAGGGAGGCACATACACACACAAACACTGCGCGTTTGGCCACGTGTTCCCTCTGACATAAAACAATGGCACCCTTGTTGCTGCTCAAAGTTTAATGTAGCGCTTTGAAGGGGAGTCATTAAAAGTGAACACTGATGTGACAGACCAGGTGGAGATCAACGGAGGCTGCCGCATACAGGAGCAGTTGGCAGCTCAATAGAAACACACTCTTCGCTTTGAAGCTGTCACTGTTAACTACTGCAGGGGTTCCAAAACTATTTTGCTTCGTGAGCCACCAATTGAGCTGTGTTTTGAGWCGCAACCCACCATAAGGGTTGAGTGGTGGATGGGCTGAATCTATCTGGCAATGGCTTGAATTCTGTCTGGGCCCTGGGCCCTGGACAAGTTTTAAAACCAATTTCCTGCAATTCTACACATTTTGCTATGGAACTGAAAGAGAATTTAGCAGTTTTAAAGCCAATTTCCTGCAATTCTATACATTTTGCTATGGAACTGAAAGAGAATTTAGCAGTTTTAAAGCAATTTCCTGCAATTTATACATTTTGATGAACTGAAAGAGAATTTAGCAGTTTTAAAGCCAATTTCCTGCAATTCTATACATTTTGCTATGGAATGAAAGAGAATTTAGCAGTTTTAAAGCCATTTCCTGCAATTCTATACATTTTGCCATGGAGCTGAGATATTTATTTTTTTACACCTTTAAGCTAATTTACTGCATTTTGACATGGCTAATGCTGTCTTCCTATGCTCAAACGTCCAATGAGCGTAGAGCAAAATAAAGACCTGCAATGCCTTTTAAATGTAGTCGAGAGTTCTTCAGGACATGGTTGTTATTGTAAAAGAGAATGACTTAGCTACCTGGCTAAACTAAGGTTATACAATGGCTGTACAATGTCAACAAATTAATTATATTCCACATAATGTTCAATACTGTGTTGCAAAATTGTTTAGATAATGTGATATCCTTCTCAAGTGTCTTGTTGTAGTGCTGGAATATTTCTTACAGATTCAGTGCTTTCACTTTTCCCACATTTTGTTACGTTACGTTACAATCTCATTCTAAAATATATATTAAATTTAAAAAATCTTCATCAATACACACACAATACCCCATAATGACAAAGCGAAAACAGGTTTTTAGAAAATAAAAAACAGAAATACCTTATACATATGTATTCAGATCCTTTGCTTTGAGTCTCGAAATTGAGATCAGGTGCATCCTGTTACCATTGATCATCCTTGAGACGTTTCTACAACTTGATTGGAGTCCACCTGCGGTAAATTCAATTGATTGGACATGATTTGGAAAGGCACACATCTGTCTATATAAGATCCCAGCAAAAACCAAGCCATGAGGTTGAAGGAATTGTCCGTAGAGCTCCGAGACAGGATTGTGTCGAGGCACAGATCTGGGGAAGGGTWTYAAAAAATATCTGCAGCATTGAAGGTCCCCAAGAACACAGTGACCTCCATCATTCTTACATGGAAGAAGTTTGGAACCAGCTGCACTCTTCCTAGAGCTGGCCGCCCGGCTGAACTGAGCAATCAGGGGAGAAGGGCCTTGGTCAGGGAGGTGAACAAGAACCTGATGATCACTCTGACAGAGCTCCAGAGTTCCTTTTTGTTGATACGGGAGRACCTTCCAGAAGACAACCATCTCTGCAGCACTCCACCAATCAGGCATTTATGGTAGAGTGGCCAGACAGAAGCCACTCCTCAGGAAAATGCACATGATAGCACGCTTAGACTTTTCCAAAAATGTCTGAAAACCTGTTTTGGCTTTGTCATTATGGGGTATTGTGTGATGCTCCAGTGCTGATGCTCCAGATACTCAACTAGTCTAAGGAAGGCCAGTTTTATTGCTTGTTTAATCAGTACAACAGTTTTCAGGTGCGCTAACATAATTGCAAAAGGGTTTTCTAATGATCAATTAGCCTTTTAAAATGATAAACTTGGATTAGCTAACCTTGGATTAGCTGCCATTGGAATACAGGAGTGATGGTTGCTGATAATGGGCCTCTGTACGCCTATGTAGATATTCCATAAAAAATCTGCCGTTTCCAGCTACAATAGTCATTTACAACATTAACAATGTCTACACTGTATTTCTGATCAATTTGATGTTATTTTAAAGGACAAAAAATAGCTTTTCTTTCAAAAACAAGGACATTTCTAAGTGACCCCAAACTTTTGAACGGTAGTGTATACAGTKTAAACTGTATATATATATATTTATTTTCTGGACTCTGACATTGCTCATTCTGATATGTCTTTTTGTAATTTTTGGATTATATCTGTATTTTTGTTGTAGTTATTCTATTTTTATTTTATTGTTCTTGTAATGTTAACGTATTTTTATTGTAGTTATTGTATTTTTATTGTATTGTTATTGTATTGTATTTCTAGACATTGCTGCATTGTAGGAGCTAGAAACAAAAGCATTTCGCTGCACCTGCGATAACATCTGCAAAAAGGTGTACGTGCCCAATAAACTTTGATTTGATTTACGGTTGACTAGCAAGGACTGGTCGGAGAATTGAATATCAAAGGCAGTATTTAATAATGAATTCACATACAAAGCATAACCATAAGTTACAATATGGGCATTAACAAAGCATTCACCATCTATGCATGATCAGAGAAAGAGAGTTCATGGCCTGATGGGCCATGCCCCAAGATTCCATGGGGAGGAGAGAGAGAGACAGTGTAGGTAAAGAACAAAAGATAAAGACGAATTTATCTGACACTTTTGGATAAGACCCTTTTTGACTGTTTGGATAAAACATTTGAGTTTACTTCCGAACTCTCTAGCAGCAGATATAAGACAGAAGCGTCCAGGCATACAGTGTCTTCAGAGTCAGGTCGGGGGCTAGGCCGCCACTACACTAGTGCGACCGTGCCATTTCTAAACTGGAGCAATGTGCGCCCAGTTTAAGCCTAATCTCCTGTGTATAGGCCTAATATTGTCCCCTTGTCCCAATCTACACTCAGGGGTAGGCATCTTCATTTCACTCCCCATAGCCAGAGGCATTGTATCAGTCCCCCCATCCACTGC
The DNA here is from genome assembly GCF_002910315.2 of Salvelinus sp. IW2-2015. Taxonomy (NCBI): domain Eukaryota; kingdom Metazoa; phylum Chordata; class Actinopteri; order Salmoniformes; family Salmonidae; genus Salvelinus; species Salvelinus sp. IW2-2015. Next base: position 29,069,058 of record NC_036859.1, read on the forward strand.
ACTCTGCTGCGGTAAATAAAAGCACAGGTTTTTGTTTCAACTGGGGATGAAATATTCATGGTGTATATTTTATTCACAGGCCAAGCCGCTGCTGTTACGCTGTGCAGCTCTACAGCTGTTGCATTCAGGTTTTCAGAAAAGCTGTGATTTGTGTGTGTATTGTTTACATATGCCCATAAGAGACAATACATTTTACTTCAAAAACTGCAGGATGTATCAGAATGTATAAATATTTCATTTATGTCTATATTGTGATGTACAAATACCTCCCTCCCCCCAACACACACACACACACACACACACACACACACACACACACACACACACACACACACACACACACACACACACACACACACACACACACACACACACACACACACACACACACACACACACACACACACACACACACATCCTGACAAAACAGCATGGCTTTATGCACATCTCTTAGCACACGGGCAGCATGTCAAATCAAAGCTCAATATCTGCGTTAACTATCAGCTCTTCGCTGTTCCACAGTCCCATGTATTCCACAGTAGAGGGTATGTTTTTATAGCCTTTGAAACACTCGATAAATAAGCCACAGACAGATCCACAACTATTTTTTATTCAAGACCGGTATGTATCGAACGTTGTCTTGGTTTCCTATTTAGGGTTGTTGTATTTTTTAAGAGGATTGTCTGGAGAGGGATGCTTTGATACTGTCACAAATACTATACCCTGTTTTTAGGGGACTTCTCAGGATAATTGCAGATATAAAAGACTGGTTATTCACACTATCCAACCAACTATTTGATTACTGGCATATTACCACAGTGACTGTAAACAGCAAAAAACTGCGGAGACAAGAGTAAATGAGTGGTTTGTATTGTTTTTGTTTGGAATTTCAAATATGACAATTACCTCTCCTCTTGGAATACCAATGGTATCAATACACATTTAATGTAAAGTTAATGTAATACACATGAAATGTAATACACATGAAATGTAATACACATGAAATGACTCAACTGGAAGCAGAGTAGAAATTCTTTATATGATGTGTATGGGAGACGTAATAGAGTTATAACATGTTATATCACTGTCATAGCATTGGCCTAACACTGTCATAGCACTGTCATAAGAACCCCAGACAACCCAAACACACATGGCTAGATAGCTAACTGTCCTAAATCCTACATATTATGCATGTAAAGCTCACATACAGACCAGCTGGTCATTGGTGGCACTGAAAACAGAGCTTAGCATCCCTGATTGGCTAAGCCGGTGCAAATGGGCAGCCTGTGCTAACAGTGCTCTCTGACATATGCTAATGAGAAGTCTAAATCAATACCAGTGAGCGGAAGGAGGGCAGAAGAGCCCTGAAACATGGTCAAATCACTGCTCCCTCACAATTGGCTCATTAAAGCCTTAGGTTACTGCAGGCTGTCTTCACTGGAATCTATAGCAGCCTACACACACACACACACACACACACACACACACACACACACACACACACACCTATCAACCTATGTTCATTCCCCACAATCCATGATGTGAGAGGTGTTGTGGAGGCGCAGATGGAGAGGTGTTGTGGAGGACGCAGTGCAGAGGTGTTGTGGAGGACGGCAGTGGAGAGGGTTGTTGTGGAAAGATACAGTGAGAGTGTGTGGAGATGCAGTGGAGAGGTGTTGTGGAGGATGCAGTGGAGAGGTGTTGTGGAGGAGCGAGTGGAGAGGTCTGTTGTGGAGGATGCAGTGGAGAGGTAGTGTGTGGGAATGCAGTGGAGAGGTGTTGTGGAGGATGCAGTGGAAGAGTGTTGTGGAGGATGCAGTGGAGAGGTGTTGTGGAGGATGCATAGGAGAGGTGTTGTGGAGGAGCGGAATGTTGGAGAGCATGGAGAGGTGTTGTGGAGGATCAGTGGAGAGGTCGTTGTGGAGGATGCAGTGGAGAGTGTTTGGGACGCAGTGGAGAGGTGTTGTGGAGGATGCAGTGGAGAGGTGTTGTGAGGATGCAGTGGAGAGGTGTTGTGAGGATGCAGTGGAGAGTGGTTGTGTGCTGGAGATGCAGTGGAGAGGTGTGTGTGGAGGTGCAGTGGAGAGGTGTTGTGGAGGATGCAGTGGATAGTTGTGGAGGACGCAGTGGAGACGGGTGTTGTGGAGGATGCAGTGGAGAGGTGTTGTGGAGGATGCAGTGGAGAGGTGTTGTGGAGGACGCAGTGGAGAGGTGTTGTGGAGGACGCAGTGGAGAGGTGTTGTGGAGGATGCAGTGGAGAGGTGTTGTGGAGGACGCAGTGGAGAGGTGTTGTGGAGGATAGAGCAAATCCTCACTGCATGAGGGGTCTTTGATAAGGGTTGAATGAAGACATTATGGAGATTGGAAATAGAGGGGGAAGTGGGTTCACATTACATCGGTTCTGTTCATAGTGAATTGTGTGACCTGTTTTACAGCATTTGTGATTGTATGTAAGAAGAATGTGAATGAATATGTGTATATCTCTGTCTATGTAAATGCATTTCCGCATGTCAAATACAATTGCTAAAAACGGTCAAGATGGTCAGCCTTAACAGCCTAAACTAGCTGAATTCTGAATGCATGCAGAACCTACAACACCAGAAGTGTTGACTGAGGTATTTGGCATAAGGTCAGAAAATAATGGGGCGAGTGGGAGAATGAAGCTGCCATAAGCCTAATTATTGAAACAGGCTCAGTCTCCCCTGTACCAACGTGTGGCTGCTCTTCGATTGGAAACACACTTCTTTCTCTCTTTAGGTCTGTCTCTCTCACTCTCTCTTTACGGTATGTACTGTATGTGTGTACTATACTCTCTCTCTCTTTCTCTCTCTATCCTTCTGTCTGTCTCTGTCTCCATCCCCACCTCCCTCCCCCTCTCTGTCCTTCTGTCTGTCTCTGTCTCTATCGCAATGTTCCCTTCTATGCTCCCCTGTTCTCCGTGCCATGTAGTTAGAATAAATACACATATTTTGGGTTCTATTATCATCACAATTTGATCAAACGTGATGCAAATGCTTGGTAAAAGAGTATGTTGTCTCTGACTTCCTTTACGTCTCTTTCTTACCTTGTATATGATTTCTTCGTTATTGGAACGACATCCGTGCTTGTTTACAATAATACAGGTGCAATATCCTCTGTTTCAGATGCTGGGGAAATCAGTGTGGCACATTGCTGACAACCACTTCTGCTGAGATGTCACGTCCAGACCCGTTTCCATCAGCACTGTGTCAGAGAGTTCACTGGTGTTTCTCTGTGCTTRCATGTGTGTGTGTTTCTAAATTGTTCTACAATTAATAGATTGTACCTCACTTCACCTCTGCTTCTGCAAGACAGCCGAACCCCAACTGACCCCTGTAATATCCAGTGTCCTGCAACATATTCTCACTGTATTAAATTATGAGCTCACTGGACTAAGATTTGGTCTTAGTGTGACTCCAGTGGAGGAAGAAAGAGAGAGAGAGAGAGAGAACTGAGGAGCAGAGGAGATGAGCAGAATATGATGAGAGGAAGTGAAGTAGAGATCTGAGAGATCTGAGGAAGAGACAGTCAGACTACAGAGAGAGAGAGAGATACAGAAAACACAGGAGGATGAAAGAGGCAACATGCCCAACATTACACTACAGACTATAGTATGTGTGTGTGTGTGTGTGTGTGTGTGGTGTTGTGTGTGTGTGTGTGTGTGTGTGTGTGTGTGTGTGTGTGTGTGTGTGTGTGTGTGTGTGTGTGTGTGTGTGTGTGGTGTTGTGTTGTGTGTGGTGTGTGTGTGTGTGTGTCCGTGCATGTGTCCTTGCTGTGATTGATTCCAATCCGTGTTGTCAGCTGTTTACCCTAACTTACATCACACTCAAGGGCACCTTTGAAGTCCTTACAGCCCAATCTTGGGTACACGTCTACCAAACTCTAAGAAATGCCATGACCTCCTGCTACAGAGAGAAATAACATGATAATATCCACCTAAACTCTTAGAGTTTGGCTGTCCGCAAAGGAGAACCCTTTTTGGTTGCAGGTAGAACACTTTTTGGTTCCCCTTTAAAAAATCTTTTTGGGTTCCAGGTAGAGAAACAGTTTGGTTCCAGGTAGAACCCTTGGGGAACCTTCTGTGGAAAGGGTTCTGCATGGAACCGAAAATGGTTCTAACYAGAAGGGTACTACCTGAAACCAGAAAGGGTTCTTCAAAAGGTTCTTGTATTGCAAAAGCTTCTCGTTTCCCAAACTCTGTCCTGGGAAATAATTTAAATCAGCTGTGTAGTGCATGTGCAAAAACCAAAATGTGCACTGCTTGKGGTCCCCAGGAGAGAGTTAGGGAAACCCTGTCCTATGAGGTCAGCTGAGAACCCTTTTAGATTGCACGTTTTATTTAATGAGTGTACATCTACACTTAAGGCTTGCACACATGAATGCGGATCTGCTGATTGTTCAGCACTCAGTGTTTTAGGGATACCCTCTGTAGACAAGGGGACTGCCGACATTCTTCATGTGATTCTACATGTAAAACCGGTTCGCAAATTATGTTCAGAGGTTCTAAGCACTCTGGGCCTGGAAACGCTACTGGTGTGTCTGAGCCCTAAGGGGCTTTTGAAGAGGCCATCTTCTTCTACAGCCCAGTAACAGTCCAACAGGCTGTAATTCTAATGGCTGGATGAATATGCTCTTCTCAGCCAGATATGGTCATCTCTGGTGCATAGGCTATTCTAATACAGACTATTGCACATCCACACCCACCATCACCATTTACAAGACATGTAGCTACATAGATCTTGGGGAATCCTTGACATAATCGATAATAGCAATAGCTATCAATTCACATCCATTCTCTGACCAACCCTTTCTCCTGTTGTAATACCATTATATCCAGACAGGACATYTTGAGGAGCCTTTACAGCAGCTAGCCAGCAGCTAGCCTGACCCATGATGCTAATGTATCCACCGTGAGGGAGATAGGACGTGACGTTAGAGTAGGCTGATCTATGGAACCTTCTGCTGAGTAGGCAGCAAGGTTAGCGATAGCCATAGCTTTAGACATGATGTATGGGTGGCTAGGCTAGCGATAGCGATAGCATTAGGCATGATCCGATTACCAGCTGGCAGTGATGGAACAGCACCGGTCACCCGTCCCCACTCATCCCCACTCTGACGAGGTCTGGGACAGCCACGTCAGCCTCACCAGCCCCAGATTCAGGTCAGGATGCATGGCCTTCCTTCCCACTGCCGGCAGAGGCTGGAGAGAAGCTAAAGAGACATTCATCTTAATGGGGTTATGAGGTTTCCCAGCATGCATTTGTTATAGCGTCGTGTCCCCATGTTGTCTAGCTGGCAGACCAGACCTCCATCATCTCTAAACGTATTAGACCCAGCCAGGCTTGTGTTCTTCTGCTTTTATGCAATCCATTTATACACAGTGCTGATGCCATCAAAGTCGATCTTTAATCAATGTACGACGGTTGTCATGTTAGAATCATTGATTTATTTCTCTCTGTGTAATTACGTTTTTTTCGTGGTTTCAGATTTCTATTTTCATGTGAAATGCTTTTATCTTGAAATACGTTTCGGAATGAAATGAATGGGGTTTGAATTAATCTGATATAATCTGATAAAGGGAAAAGGCCATTATGAAGTTAGTTAGATGAATAGGGTCTGGCTCGCTTGACCTTTTCTGAGTCTGTTGCAACACAGCAGGCTGGTATCCCACTAGTCTCAGGGCTGACCTTTGTCAAAATGCCCTGATATCACCGAGTCTGAGGGTGAGGCACAACTCACTTCCCTATAGCTTGCCTAAAATGTTACAGAAATTTGACAGTGATAATGAAAGCAATCACTGGCTACAACACACGTCCCCGACCAAACCTTAGCCCCTCTGCCCTGTCCCCTATTCTCTATGCACAGTGGGTCAGGAACGATTCTACCTGGTCTATTAAGGGCAAGGTGGAGCCTTTACTATATTGACTAAACCTGGCAGAGGTGTTGCATTCATACTTTGACCTTACTGTACCTTACCCTCAATAGACCATTGGACATTTAAAAAAATCTGTGTATAGGAAAACATGGGATCATATGAAGTTCATAATCAAGATACTCAAATTACTGCAGTACATATGGATATTAAGTCAAATGATTGGCAATGCGGGTTAAAAATATCAACTGGATTATTTTGAAAAGATTCAAGAAAGGKTTTCCCTTATGGAATGACACGTCTCGGCAGAAGCATCAAGACACTCCCAGAACAACAGTGACACCTCTTGGATAAAACACATAGAGACACAGAGATTGGGCCGACGTCACCTGACCAATGATCAAGGATCAGTCTGCAGCGTTTACAGACAGGCCAAATGGATATTGGATCTCCGATGTTTTATATTTTTGGTCTTGTCAAGTAGGTTAAGTATGGTCTCCAAACCAAATGATTGATGATCAATTATTGTATATACAGTAATGCTATGGAAACACAGGTAAAGTATTCTGCGTATACCTCTATTCTAAACTGTTTCACCAGTCTTCTGATGGTAATATTTATATTTTATTTTAACTTTATTTAACTAGGCAAGTCAGTCAACAACAAATTGTTATTTACAATGGCGGCCTACCCCGGCCAAACCCGGACGAGGCTGGGCCAATTGTGCGCCGAACTATGGGATTCCCAATCACGGCCGGATGTGATTCAGCCTGGTTATCCACCTTCATCTTATATAAATGGAAAGACACATTTCTTGCAAAAGCCTCATGAAAGTACTTAGACCAACTGTGCTTAAAAATGGGATTTCAGGGTTCATGTGGTAAAAGTCTTGGAGTTCACTTCATTCCTCTTAAAATAATTCCAATTAGGAGTGGAGTGGAGCTGTTTCCGTGGAGGTGTTTCAGAGGGGCACATGTGAGCCCTGTTCCTCTCTGTGAGAGGAGGCCAGTCCTAGACTGTACCTGTCTGTGCTGGATGGAGAGGCCTAAGACAGCTGGAAAAGTCAGCAGTCTGACAAAAGCCTCTCTACTTTATCTCTCATTAGAGTCACTCATTCACCCAATGGGGTTGTAGTCCCTTTGGAGTTAGTTCCTTATTAAATCATCTCCTCAACTTTTTTGTGAAAGTGGATTTCTCTACTGGTGTTATAATCATTGTCCTAATTCCACAGAGGGCTTGTTACATTATAGGATAATACAAGAGGAACTCAGCATCGAGGAGTTGGCTCTCTCATTCTCAGAGCTGTTTCTACTTGTTCAGAATAAAAAATWAAAAAAATTACATATACAGGATTTAGAGTTCAAATTTACATGAATCATGTATACAAACCTTTAAGAATATTTGTGGAGGATCTTTGTCTATCGTATGTCATACTATATTTATTTGAATTTGACAGCATATTTCTACCTTAAAGATCTCATCTACTCTGCTATTCTTGTGAAGTGTTGAGCTGAACTGAGTTGCCGTCAGCTTTGAACTGATAAAAAGTAGGTGAGAAAAATCAATAGAAGGCAGAAAGGTGACGATGAAACTCATAGAAAGCACTGGGTTCATTAGCTTCTACATTCCTCATTGGATTAGCTCATATATTGTGTAGTCTTACCTCACCGTGTTTCCCTGTATTAAACAAAGGGACTACAGATTGTTTGATGTCAATTTAATTTAATTTAAAATAAATGTATATTATAGTTACTCATTCATACCCTTTAAATATTTCATAATGCATGTAATCAAATTTTTTGAAAAATGTTCCTGGGAATTAACTCACCTTTTCAATTGTTATCGTAATATCCCAAAATATTGAGCTTGTAACCATAATATTGGGTATTGGAGACCTGTGGCATTTCGTACAAAATGTTGGAAGTTTAGCTGCATTTGGAGAACCACAACTGTCCAACTGGATGCACYAACAGCTTTTATACAGTAGGTGGGGGCATTGCAATAGCTAAGAAAAAACAGAAAAAACATCCTGCTCTGTTCCTTGTCTACCTAAGCAAAGCAGAAATGTTAGCATTAATGAGCAAATTCCACAGTATATTTTAGCTAACAATCAATATAATGTTATAACCCCACTGAAGGAGTTTTTTGTCTGATAACTCAAAACTTCCTAATATGAATTCTGTAATCAGCCTTATAATACAGTGCCTTGCAAAAGTATTCACCCCCCTGGCGTTTTTTTTCTCCAATTTTGTTGCATTACAACCTGTAATTTAAATTGATTTTTATTTGGATTTCATGTAATGGACATACACAAAATAGTCCAAATTGGTGAAGTGAAATTTAAAAAATAACTTGTTTCAAAAAATTCAAAAAAATAAAATCCGGAAARGTGGTGCGTGCATATGTATTCACCCCCTTTGCTATGAAGCSCCTAAATAAGATCTGGTGCAACCAATTAACTTCAGAAGTCACATAATTAGTTAAATAAAGTCCACCTGTGTACAATCTAAGTGTCACATGATCTGTCATATAATCTCAGTATACATACACCTGTTCTGAAAGGCCCCAGAGTCTGCAACACCACTAAGCAAGGGGCACCACCAAGCAAGCAGCACCATGAAGACCAAGGCGCTCTCCAAACAGGTCAGGGACAAAGTTGTGGAGAAGTACAGATCAGGGTTGGGTTATAAAAAAATATCTGACTTTGAACATCCCACGGAGCACCATTAAATCCATTATTAAAAAATTGAAAGAATATGGCACCACAGCAAACCTACCAAGAGAGGGCCCCCTACCAAAACTCACGGACCAGGCAAGGAGGCATTAATCAGAGAGGCAACAAAGAGACCAAAGATAACCCTGAAGGAGCTGCAAAGCTCCACAGCGGAGATTGTAGTATCTGTCCATAGGACCACTTTAAGCCGTACACTCCACAGACCTGGGCTATACAGAAGAGTGGCCAGAAAAAAAGCCATTGCTTAAAGAAAAAATAAGCAAACACGTTTGGTGTTCGCCAAAAGGCATGTGGGAGACTCTCCAAACATATGGAAGAAGGTACTCTGGTCAGATGAGACTAAAATTGAGCTTTTAGGCCATCACGGAAAACGCTATGTCTAGCGCAAACCCAACACCTCTCATCACCCTGAGAACACCATCCATTTTTCATCGGCAGGGACTGGGAAACTGGTCCGAATTGAAGGAATGATGGATGGTGCTAAATACAGGGAAATTCTTGAGGGAAACCTGTTTCAGTCTTCCAGAGATTTGAGACTGGGACGGAGGTTCACCTTCCAGCAGGACAATGACCCTAAGCATACTGCTAAAGCAACACTCAAGTGGTTTAAGGGGAAACATTTAAATGTCTTGGAATGGCCTAGTCAAAGCCCAAACCTCAACCCAATTGAGAATCTGTGGTATGTCTTCAAGACTGCTGTACACCAGCGGAACCCATCCAACTTGAAGGAGCTGGAGCAGTTTTGTCTTGAAGAATGGGCAAAAATCCCAGTGGCTAGATGTGCCAAGCTTATAGAGACATATCCYCAAGAGACTTGCAGCTGTAATTGCTGCAAAAGGTGGCTGTACAAAGTATTGACTTTGGGGGGGTGAATAGTTATGCACGGTCAAGTTTTCTGTTTTTTGTCTTATTTCTTGTTTGTTTCACAATAAAGCATATTTTGCATCTTCAAAGTGGTAGGCATGTTGTGTAAATCAAATGATACAACCCCCCCCCCCAAACAAAATTTATTTTAATTCCAGGTTGTAAGGCAACAAAATAGGAAAAATGCCAAGAGGGGTAAATACTTTCACAAGCCACTGTATAAGAAGGTTCACCATGTTGTTTTAACAGCAGGCTTAGTCATTGTGACTAATGAGATGACCTAGAGAGTGAGAGAGAGAGAGAGAAGCAGAGAGAGAAGAGAGAGAGAGAGAGAGAGAGAGAGAGAGACGAGAGAGAGAGAGAGAGAGAGAGAGAGAGAGAGAGAGAGAGAGAGACTGTACAGAATACAGACCACAGAGATCTGAGAACAGAATGCAGAAAATAGAAAGCTGAAAACAGCACAAAGTGCATAGAATATCGAACATAGAACAGAGAACACTGAAGACACAATGCAAACCAGAAACAGACTGGCCATAGGGCAGTTCAAGCGAATGCCAGATGGGCTGGTCCATTTTTAGTCCAGTGAGCCTGTCTGAATTATGATTTTAGTGGCGCATAACGGGGGCCTTGGGGGAAGAAAATAGCCAGTGTGTGTGCCTCAAAGACGAAATGGGCCGATGTGTTGGAAATGCCCGAGCTGATTTCTTGATTTCCCAGTCTGTCCCTGATGCAAACTCCAGAACTATGGAACAAAACAAAGTGCACAGACAAACAGAACGTGCTACATTAAAGACAGCACTTTGCTCATAAAACACAGAAATACAAAACACAGAATAGTTTGTACTGAAAACCAGCACATTTTTACTCTACAAAGAATAATGACCATAGAACATAGATCACTGGACACAGAACAGAGTGATATACGGTACATGAAATACAGAACACAGAATAGAGAATACTTAAACAATGAACAGCAGGGAAGCCTGAATATATAACAAGAACATTGAACACATAGTACGCAGAACACAAAACAGAACCCAACAGGCCTCCGCATCCGGTCGGACACTTGAGAACTGAGATGAAGACGTCAGTGCCCCAGCTGTGTTCAGTGGAGTCTCATTCTGTTTGGGCCATGGGCTGGAACAGCCATGTACACAGCACAGCAAAGATAGTCAAAGGATTCAAAGTGTACACTAATACGGCATCCATATTAGGAAGTCCCTTAATTTCATCTGACAACTAAGAGACTTCCTAATATGGATACCATACACACATCTAAACTGAACAATACATTATACTGTGTACACACACATATGGAAATGTCCTCATGCAAGCATTCGTATGAGCATACCTGTGAGACACAGAAAGACACGTATGCACGCACAAATACTGGCATACACATACGCACGTACACACACTATATTATGAGAGTACCATATTGTCTCTCTGATTAAGGACCACTCTGGATGAGAGAAAGCAGAGGCTAAGAGCTACTCTCATTCACCAGGAACAAAACGCTTGATTACAGGCAGCCAAAGAGCCCTTATGATATGCAAGAGGCTAATTTCAATATGGTTCCAACACTTCAGAACGAGCCTATAAATATCTTTCATCAAGCTTTCTCATCAGAAGTGTACTCTTTGGCTAATTGGAGCGACATCATTTTGGTGCTGTTGGAAACATTGGATCAAACCCAAATTGTAAATGATGTTTTTCAGTTGCATTACTTTATTCATGGAGGCTGGAGCTAATTTTGTGCAAGAGAGGGCCAGCAGTAAGTAATGGAATAGGCCTACCTGTCAATGAATCCTCACAAGAGACCTCTGTAGCTATAGCTGCATCCATTAACATTTCAGAGAGTTCATCAAGTGCTCAAGGCTGTCCTCACTTTGGGATGCAGTATTTTCTCAACACACACCTCTCCAGAAAGCCTCTATGAGCTTCCAGACATGTTGAACTGGTAAACATGACACTATATGTAACTGGAGCAGTTTTCTGCAACAATGGAGCACAAAACAGATTCATGGAATCAGTTGAACCAATCAATCTTCATGGTAGAACAAGGCCATGATCATGGCTCCTATCCTTATCCTACCCATTCATTACCACTGTGATGTTTTTCTTCCTCTTCAAGTCTTCCTCTTCAAACAAACAAACATGGCCGCCCTCCACCCCCGACGCTTCCTTGCGTTTTCACTGCTGTCTTCGGGAAAGTGCAGCCCCTTGTCGGGGAAGTGCAGCCCCTCGTTACAGGAAGTGCAGCCCCTTGTCTTATTAATAAAGCGGCCCCTGCTTTGAAAGCCTTGTGTGATCACAGATGTGGTGAAGCGGCAGCACTCGCAGCTGTGTGAATTGTCACTAATGCGTGATAATTAGTGTTGATTCCAGGGTCGTGAACAGAMGAGCCAAGTGACGCTCCAGGATGGGAGTTTTCTTCCCCATCCCATTTTCTAMGCTGTTGCTTGGTTTGTTTTTGTTCCAGAGCCTTCCTGGCAGATGTTAACTGAGTGATTGAGGTGAATGTGTGAGCGGCGATATATGGAACCGTATGGGGTGTGTTCATTCATTGTGGTTTATGGGGACATTTATGGATGTTGTGACGTTGTGGGTTGTGGGGACACGGAGTCTCTCTCTATTCCTCTCCCTCACTCTCTCTTGGCAGTGTCACTGTCAGTGCGATAATGCAGCCCTGTGAGCGTGACGAGAAAGGCAGTGGCAGAGCGGCACTTTGGGGTCAGCCTCATTCCTCCGCCACTGCGCMAGCATAGTAATGCAAATTGAAGACACATTTAAGGATGGAGAGAAGAAGAGTTGCACAAATTCCTCTGAGCTATGGCTGTCCTATCAGACCCCTGTTATAACAAAATACAGTTCTGACTACACTGCATTGGGAGTAATACGGTCTCCAGTGTCAGCTTTATCTTTGGTCTCTCGCCATATACAGTCATGGAAGTGTTTTCTAGGAAAGGACTGAGTGGTGTATTTCATTGAAGATGTCAAGATGGGATTGCCTGACTGTCAGTGCTTTTCACTGAAGGGAATAGCACTTGTCTTTTTCTCGCTGTTTTTCTTAATGTTGTGAATGACCCAAGACGACTGTCGCTCATATCTAAAAAACACTTTTGAAATATTATTCATTTCACTCCCACTGAGTCTATCGGTGGTGGCAGGTGGGTGGTGCCTGGAGAAGATATACAGTACAATGAAAATATGTTTTTCTCTCATTTTTCATAAACAGCACTGTTAGTAACTTTTGGCTACTGCAACTTTCAGGGGATTGCCATGGTGATGCCATGGCAACAAGGATTATTACTTAAAGAGATGGAAGAACAAGGTCTGCACCAATGATCTCTATAGTCTGTTTTCAGATTCAAGACATTGATTTAGCGTATTAGCACATCCAAATCCTTTCAAATGCTTGGGAGTCAGAGGACTTATTCAAAAGTACATCCGGCGACTTTTAAGGTGAAGGGTACAAAAAGTATTGCCATGAAAAATAACATTAATAACGGAGACACTCCTACTCCTACACCTATTGAATGCTAATGTTGTTTACCCAAGTGCTATGTGTCTACCAGGTGGTCTTCCTAATATAGACACACTCTATTTTACACCTGTTTAACTGCTAATGCAGTCGTAGGTCTGTACAACCATACATTACCCAACATTAACATTGGTGAGAAAAATTATCCATCCATTTTAACAGTGGCTCCATTCACCAACCCGTGTATTAGTCATCAGGGGATGACATAGCTCAGCCATTAGCAGAGCCAGCGTATCAACCAGCATCTAAACTCAGTTTTTCGCAATTCCTGACATTTAATACTAGGAAAAATTCCCTGTTTTAGGTCAGTTAGGATCACCACTTTATTTTAAGAATGTGAAATGTCAGAATAATAGTAGAGAGAATGATTTATTTCAGCTCTTATTTATTTCATCACATTCCCAGTGGGTCAGAAGTTTACATACACTGAATTAATATTTGGTAGCATTGCCTTTAAATTGTTTAACTTGGGTCAAACGTTTCGGGTAGCCTTCCACAAGCTTCCCACAATAAGTTGGGTGATTTTGGCCCATTCCTCCTGACAGAGCTGGTGTAACTGAGTCAGGTTTGTAGGCCTCCTTGCTCGCACACGCTTTTTCAGTTCTGCCCACAAATGTTCTATAGGAATGAGGTCAGGGCTTTGTGATGGCCACTCCAATACCTTGACTTTGTTGTCCTTAAGCCATTTTTCCACAACTTTGGAAGTATGCTTGGGGTCATTGTCCATTTGGAAGACCCATTGCAACCAAGCTTTAACTTCCTGACTGATGTCTTGAGAYGTTGCTTCAATATTTCCACATAATTTTCAATTCCTCATAATGCCATCGATTTTGTGAAGTGCACCAGTCCCTCCTGCAGCGAAGCACCCCCACAACATGATGCTGCCACCCCCGTGCTTCACAGTTGGGATGGTGTTCTTCGGCTTGCAAGCATCCCCCTTTTTCCTCCAAACATAATAATGGTCATTATGGCCAAACAGTTATATTTTTGTTTCATCAGACCAGAGGACATTTCTCCAAAAAGTAAGATCTTTGTCCCCATGTGCAGTTGCAAACCGTAGTCTGGCTATTTTATGGCGGTTTTGGAGCAGTGGCTTCTTCCTTGCTGAGCGGCCTTTCAGGTTATGTCGATATAGGGCTCGTTTTACTGTGGATATAGATACTTTTGTACCTGTTTCCTCCAGCATCTTCACAAGGTCCTTTGCTGTTGTTCTGGGATTGATTTGCACTTTTCGCACCAAAGTACGTTCATCTCTAGGAGACAGAACGCGTCTCCTTCCTGAGCGGTATGACGGCTACGTGGTCCCATGGTGTTTATTCTTGCGTACTATTGCTTGTTCAGTGGTACTTTCAGGCGGTTGGAAATTGCTGCCAAGGATGAACCAGACTGTGGAGGTCTACAATTTTATTTCTGAGGTCTTGGCTGATTTCTTTTGATTTTCCCATGATGTCAAGCAAAGATCACTGAGTTTGAAGGTAGGCCTTGGAATACATCCACAGGTACACTTCCAATTGACTCAAATGATGTCAATTAGCCTATCAGAAGCTTCTAAAGCCATGACATAATTTTATGGAAATTTCCAAGCTGTTTATAGGCCCAGTCAACTTAGTGTATGTAAACTTCTGACCCACTGGAATTGTGATACAGTGGATTATAAATGAAATAATCTGTCTGTAAACAGTTGTTGGAAAAATGACTTGTGTCATGCACAAAGTAGATGTCCTAACCGACTTGCCAAAACTATAGTTTGTTTACAAGAAATTTGTGGAGTGGTTGAAAAACGAGTTTTAATGACTTCAACCTAAGTGTATGTAAACTTCCGAATTCAACTGTAGGTAAGTCAGTTATTAAGAACACATTTTTATTGACAATGACGGCCTACCCCGGCCAAACCCTAACCCGGACGACAATGGGCCAATTGTGCGCCGCCCTTTGGGACTCCCAATCACGGCCGGTTGGAATCGAACCAGGGTCTGTAGAGACGCCTCTAGCACCAAGATGCAGTGCCTTAGACCACTGCGCTAACCAGTGTATCAGCCATTGTATCAGCCAGTGTGTCATCCTACATCCTGCAGTCTTGGTTACTCCCAATGCTGGACAGTGGGGATGGCTGTCTGAGAGAGGCAGTTTTCTAAAGGTCATGGGGAAACAGAACAACAGAGTCCTCACATGAACTAACCTCCTCTGACAGGGAGCTGTCCCTCACTGCATGGGCCTCTGGGCCTGGGTCAAACCTATACCAACGGGGGGACAGGAGTGTTCACCTTGAGCTTAACTAGGCTAGATCTAACTGTAAGTAATATGTTTCTATGGCTGTGTTTACACAGGCAGCCCATTTCTGATATGTGTGTCACTAATTGGTCTAATTGTTCTCTAATTGGTCTTTTCACTAATTGGTCAGCTATTGAGATCAGAATTGGAATGCATGTGTAAACGCACCCTATATGTGACCATACAACATGTGACAAAACTACAATGGTTAAATATCACTATTTTGACATATTCTAATGAGACCATTTTGCGACAATTCAAAGAGTTTATACATAGAATTGGTGATACCGTCAGTATCTGCATAGCTTCAGTCATTTAGACAGTTTTGCACCAGAGGATGTGAGTCTCTGGTATGCTGTCAGTCACTGTCTGATGCAAGCCAATGGATAGTCTTTAAAAGGGTGCGCATGGAGCTTCTTATGGCTTACATGAGGTGATCTGCATGGTCTTTATGACATTTACCATTGTAACAACTAGAATGTGTAAAAATTCGAATGTATCCGATATGATCTACAGGTACTTTATCCTCATCAGAAATGTGATCAGATGAGCTCTCTATTTACCATTACTTGTTACAACCGTGTAAAGACAAACAATTATGGCTGATTCAAGTGTTAGGACCTCTATAACTCATGGTGTTGTATGCATTCCCTACAACACCAGGGACTTGATGTTAACCTGACATCCAGACCTCTAGCAGATTGCACAGTCTCATCCCACTGGGCACACACTGTGGTTGAATCAACGTTGTTTCCACATCATTTCAATGAAATTTCATTGAACCAACATGGAATAGACGTTAAATTGATGTCTGTGCCCAGTGAGTTGTGTCACTCACCGTTTGTTGTTGTGAGTGGAGGCAGAATAAGAATAGAAAGGACCGTACAGAGTCGTCTGTATGAAGGAATCACAGGTGAGTGGGTGGAATTGCCCTCGGGCTGGGCTGTGACATATTGGTCTAGGACAGATCAGGCAGGCCTTCGTGAAAACAGAGGAGGAGGATAACACACAGTAATACATCCACATTAGACAATCTTTGTTGCTAAACATCGCTTTATCGATAAAGGCTATTATCTCTCTCTAGATCTTTGATATCTTAAAACAACATGATCAATATGGTGCCACTGTTTCTGTTGCAGATGGATTGTACAGATAGGCCTACACTATGTCTGGAAATGTTTTTAATGTATGTTACTGTGGTTGCCTGATCCTGTGTTTGAGTATGAATTCGTGCCTTTCCAATGTCAAGTCGCATTCAAATCAAATCAAATCAAATTTTATTDGTCACATACACATGGTTAGCAGATGTTAATGCAAGTGTAGCGAAATGCTTGTGCTTCTAGTTTCGACCATGCAGTAATATCTAACAAGTGATCTAACAATTTCACAACAACTACCTTATACACACGAGTGTAAAGGAATGAATAAGAATATGTACATAAAAATATATGGATGAGCGATGGCCGAACGGCATAGGCAAGATGCAGTAGATGGTATAAGGTACAGTATATACATATGAGATGAGTAATGTAGGGTATGTAAACATTACATAAAGTGGCATTGTTTAAAGTGGCCAGTGATACATTTATTACATCCAATTTTAGATTATCAAAGTGGTTAGAGATTTGAGTCAGAATGTTGGCAGCAGCCACTCAATGTTAGTGATGGCTGTTTAACAGTCTGATGGCCTTGAGATAGAAGCTGTTTTTCAGTCTCTTGGTTCCAGCTTTGATGCACCTGTATGATGTTGGCCTCGCCTTCTGGTGAACAGGCAGTGGCTCGGGTGGTTGTTGTCCTTGATGATCTTTTTGGCCTTCCTGTGACATCGGGTGGTGTAGGTGTCCTGGAGGGCAGGTAGTTTGCCACCGGTGATGCGTTGTGCAGACCTCACTACCCTCTGGAGAGCCTTACGGTTGTGGGCGGAGCAGTTGCCGTACCAGGCGGTGATACAGCCCGACAGGATGCCCTCGATTGTGCATCTGCAAAAGTTAGTGAGGGTTTTCGGTGACAAGCCGAATTTCTTCAGCCTCCTGAGGTTGAAGAGGCTCTGCTGCACCTTCTTCACCACGCTGTCTGTGTGCGTGTACCATTTCAGTTTGTCCGTGATGTGTACGCCGAGGAACTTAAAACTTTCCACCTTCTCCACTACTGTTCCGTCGATGTAGATAGGGGGCTGCTCCCTCTGCTGTTTCCTGAAGTCCACAATCATCTCCTTTGTTTTTTTGACATTGAGTGTGAGGTTATTTTCCTGACACCACACTCCGAGGGCCCTCACCTCCTCCCTGTAGGCCGTCTCGTTGTTGTTGGTAATCAAGCCTACCACTATAGCGTTGTCTGCAAACTCGATGATTGAGTTGGAGGCGTGCATGGCCACACAGTCATGGGTGAACAGGGAGTACAGGAGAGGACTGAGAACGCACCCTTGTGGGGCCCTAGTGTTGAGGATCAGCGGGGTGGAGATGTTGTTTCCTACCATCACCACCAGGGGGCGGCCAGTCAGGAAGTCCAGGACCCAGTTGCACATGGCGGGGTCAAGACCTGGGGTCTCGAGCTTAATGACGAGTTTGGAGGGTACTATGGTGTTAAATTAGTGCTTCAAAAGCGATCCATGCCATAGTAAACATCCAAGCTAGAGGCTAGAGGAAAGAAAACCCTAACTAGCAAACTGTACTCCTTTCAAAATGTATTTTAATGGTGTTTACTTTGTGCGTGTGTGTGCAAACAGCTAAAGGTTCCTTTTTATTTTAATCTAGTGTATGTTTATAATGCACACATAAAGGAATCTGTGATATGGCTGTGTGATCACATTCTAAGTTAACGAGTTGGCTTAATCAAATGAAAAATGATATAGCTTTCTGAGAAAAATAGGGAGAAAAGATAGGGATTTCAGTGTCTTTGATCTGTTTGTGTCAGATATCTGTCTGTTTTCCAGAATGACAGTAAATGACAAAACACCATTTCATATTGATTGACACAAGTGAATTACTGAGTTAATCATTTAACACTCTAATGTGCATTTACAAGCAGCCTGTCAAGTGTGGTTGACAGTAGCAACTGATATGGTTAAACCATTTAATAATACGATACAATGGCAATATTACCACCAACAGGTTTTCTGGCCAATAAATACACTGGAACATGATTCTTGGAATCCTGGATTGGAGCAGGGAACTTTACTTGCAGAATCAATTACATGTTGACCTGTTGCTATCACGACCAGAAGCAGCTAAACAACAATCCCTCTGAGCAATCATAGCYCCTAAATTAAAACAGCTTTGCTTTTAGATTATCCCAGGTGGTCTGGAAGGACAGGGAGAGAGAACAGACAACAGTTCTGTCCAGATCCATTGTCTGATAGCTCCATCTCTGTCACGTAACAGACACACACCTCCCCCTGGCCCTTCCCTGGCGCATGGAGCCCAGCTAAACTGTATACCCTCTGAAACTGATAACACTAACAGGGGACGGAGTCAAACGTGATGTCAGTCAGTCCTATTGGCTGTCAATATCGATCATACAGGAGGCTTTTTTGGTTGCTGTCAGAAGGACACTGCGACACAGAGAGGGAGCGGAGACGAAGTGGTGCAGTGGCGATGAAGGTGGCTCAACAGTCATGTTGTTCTGGATTTTATAGACGCTGTCTGTAGGCTATGGCATGATGGCATCGAGGACGTTGGGACGTGCTGTAGAATATTCTATACAGAATATTCCTAGAATTAAATATCCTTCGTTTTCACCTTTTGGATTAAGAGGATGGATTTATACGCCTTGTTGTTAGACGAGGGACTAGAAAAGTTAAGAATGTCCGTTTCTCTTCCTGCATGCTGAGTCTTTTATTGCCTTTCATAAACATAATTATTCTACTCTCCCTTTTTTGGGGTGTAAGGGGTTGACATCATCGATGCCATCATGCCATAGCCTACAGACAGCGTCTATAAAAACACTTTCTCCACAGACCATATGCAAATAATATAACAACGTACCTTTTGATCATCAACAGAACCTTCGTCATATTACATTACCGGTGAAAATCATTTGATAGAAAACCGCAGTGATTTCATTATACCATTATAATCAATCATTATTTCCTTGAATAAAGTAATGTGATGGACCATGGAATATACTGTATATTGTGCCTAACCCTTCACATAACAAAAGACAGGCCTGAATGTGACCTTCTACTCTGTATCATTCAGCTAGCAGGACAACGTGGTCAGACGGCTGGCTCTGATAAGATCTAGAATTAAATATAGACACTGTGTCAGAGCTCCAAAGCGCTATTTTTATACCTAATGTCATTATTGCAGCCATTTGTAAACTCAGTGACCCAATTCTTAATGTCGTCACTCTCCTTTTCAGAAGCTTCTAATTCCACGGTAACAGAGTGATGCTGAGACTCTGAATTTTTTCACTTTAAGATGTATGCCAAACAAAAAGCAATGATTGCAAAGTTAAACAAACCATACCACTCTATTGCACAAGGACAACTTCTAACAATTTGCACTGAACATTTTACAAAAACACAGTGCAGATGCAAAGTTTGGTAACAGAATGACTGTTTGTGCTGTTGGTACCGTCATTCTGTTGTAACATTTTCTGTGGAGTTTTTTAAAAGTAGTCCTTGTGCATTGAATTGTATGGTTTTTGTTTGGCATACATTTTAAAGTGAAAAATCGTCTCAGCATCACACTGATACCGTGGAATTTCCCTGAAGTAAAATGCAGTGTTAACTCAGTCATCTCCCTCTGAGTTGGGATGAATTTAAAATCCTGAAATGGAATTACTTTCTTTGTTCAAGGTCATTAGGTTTGGTTATTCAAGGTCATGCACTTCAAATAAATCTTTATCTAGGACCTGGAGTTTTTCCCGATCAGGCCAGGTGGTCAGGGAAAATCATAGCCCTATTTATCATACTTACTGTACCATCATCATCATCATCATCATCATCATCATCATCATCAGCTTGTGACCTGTATGATACTAGGGCCCAGAGTTTTCCTTGTCAGGTCACTTAATCAGGAGGAATATCTGACGCGTCTTAACAGAGATATTCCAGTCTTAACATGGCATTCGTTTGGAGCTAGACTCTATATGAAGTTTGATAGCCCCCGTTGTTTACTTCTTAGCTTACATTGTCAATTTGTCTCTCAGAATGTGGTGTAGTCAGACATGGTGTATTCCGCCACTATCTCCAATAGATGAATGTGGAGTTCTTACCAGCAGACTTGCTGTGCTGGAGTCCCAGCATTAATACGTACCCTACCCAGTATATGAATAAATTCATGGAAATGTATTCTCCTTGGGCAGAGTGGCAGAGGCTGGAGCTAAAGGATTAATAGAGTCAGATCAACAGCTGGAAAATGAATACGCATATCATCATCCTTCTTGCCACTGGAGAAATTAAATCGTTTTTCCCTTCTTCGTTTGGCTGAGCCTATTCACAGGGTCAGAGGGTATGAGACAAGACTGTCAACCAGGGCCGGCGGTATGGGCAGACCTTAGGGGGCCTAGCCCACCCTAACGTACCTCCTTGCTCATCCAAATAAAATATTTAAATATTGATCATTTCTTTGACCGAAACACACGCTTACAGTAAGACCCATCATTGTCAGATAAAGCATCCGTGTCTCAGTATGTGTAGCCCATGTATCTGATGCTATCTGGACTAAAATAATACGGCATGACATCTTTTTTTTGCCAGACCACATCAGGGACATGGGGTCATATTGTAAGACAGAAGAGTACTGTTTCAGCCGATTGGATGCTATTTTGGACTAATGTGCAAAGGTAACTGTCACGACTCCCACCGAAGGTAGCTTCTCTTCCTGTTCGGGCGGTGCTCGGCTGTCRTCGTCACCGGTCTACTAGCTGCCACCGATCCCCTTTTCCTTTTCTGTTGGTTTTGTCTTATTGGTTACACCTGTTTCTTGTTTGAGTTTTGGTTAGGGCTATTTAAGCCGGTTATGCCCGCCTGCTTTTGTGCGGGCTTGTTCCTCTGTTAGTTTGTGGATGTGCATGTTTATCTTATTTTCTCCGGACTGTTTGGGTCCTGTTTTTGGGCCGGTCGGTAGTATGCGCCTGGTGTTTTTGGCGTGACCGTTTCTGTACCAGAATAAATACGATTGTCCTAAACCCTCTGCTCTCTGCGCCTGACTCCAAACCCACTACTCCTAGAAGCCGTGAATGTAACCTACTTTTTAAAGTGATTTATTTTACAAACATCATGACTGGTTGTGTTCATGCCACATTAAAATCTAGGCTAATACATTGTTACTGTTAAATTAAATGTTGTTATTATAAAATCCATAATAAAACCACTAAAGCAGTCATTTGGACKGCTCATGAATTTAAAAAATGTATAACTTTGCCATTTTTAAGTCATGCCACCCCCCCCCGTCTTTGACTTTTCCTAAATAAGTCTATACAATACACTGTTAATGTTAAAATCTTAATATCATAAACAGAACTGGTGTTACAGACAGTTTTAGAAGGACATGTCATTTTAATATGGATTTCCCCTTTGCCCCTCTCGATAGTAGGGCCTGCTCCCCTCCTTCTCCCGATAGTTGAAGCTGCCATTCCCAGTTGAAAATCAACGTGATAATTGCCTCAAAGGTTTACCTAAACTATACAGCAACTAATTTCACACATACAATAAAATATTAAATAAATGAAGGAGACGAAAGTATACTGAACCAAAATATAAATGCAACATGCAACAATTTCAAAGATTTTACTGTTACAGTTCAAATAAGGAAATCAGTMAAATTAAATKAATTCATTAAGCCCTAATCTATGGATTTCACATGACTGGGAATACAGATATGAATCTGTGGGTCACAGATACTGTCCCTAAAAAAAAGTAGAGGTGTGGATCAGAAAACCAGTCAGTATCTGGTGTGACCACCATTTGCCTCATGTAACACATATTCTTCRCATAGAGTTGATCAGGCTGTTGATTGTGGCCTGTGGAATGTTGTCTCACTCCTCTTCAATGGCTGTGCGAAGTTGCTGGATATTGGCGGAAACCGGAACATGCTGTTGTACACGTCGATCCAGAGCATCCCAAACATGCTCAATGAGTGACATGTCTGGTGAGTATGCAGGCCATTGAAGAACTGAGACATTTTCAGGAATCTGAAACATGAGGTGATGGTGAAGGATGAATGACACGACAATGAGCCTGAGCATCACGTCACGGAATCTCTGTGCATTCAAATTCCCATCGATGAATTGCAATTGTGTTCGTTGTCCATAGCTTATACCTGCACATACTATAACCACTCTGTTCAGCTTCCTGATATGCTACACCTGACAGGTGGATGGATTATCCTGGCAAAGGAGAAATGTTCACTATCAGCAATGTAAACAAATCTGTGGAGAAAATGTGCGTTTATATTTTTGTTCAGTGTATGATGGGGGAAATGACTGAATTGATGAGCGAGGGGAAGCGAAGGATGCATAGTTATGTAATCACCCATTGTGAATGAAGAACAGGGTAGGCCATTCTATTGTACTGATCTATTCTAATTATAATCTCAAAATGTTATGTATTCTATCAGTCTACTCTGGCCATCTTGGAGTACACAGTGAGAGCGTGCGTCATTTACAATGGCAAGAAGACCAAGACGAATGGAGCGTTACTACAAAATTTGAAYAAATACGACTCCGATGGTGGGGAAGAAATGAGTCATGATGAAGAATCTGAAATGTATTCTTCTGATTCTGAGCCTCAACCTGAACCTACACCTCTGAGGCCTAAGTGCAAAAAAGCCAGAACTGTGCGCACTGAGCAGGTGCCCTCCACCACCAAATGAAATGGTGAGACAGGAGAGAGCATGGCACCTTTGGAATAGAACAAGCCAATGAGAAATCTATGGGCTATTATCAGTACAAAATGTCATCAATGAGGGAGCAGGCCCTACAGTACATCTCAAGCAAGAAATCAAATCAGCAAAGCAATCAACAGCTGTCGTTGTTTAGGCTATGTGACATGGACATGCTCCAAATGAAAATGGACTTTTTGACTGCTGTAATACCAACACTTACAGTTGAAGTTGGAMGTTTAAATACACTTAGGTTGGAGTCATTAAAACTAGTTTTTCAACCACTCCACAAATGTCTTGTTAACAAACTATAGTTTTGGCAAGTCGGTTAGGACATCTACTTTGTGCATGGCACAAGTCATTTTTCCAACAATTGTTTACAGACAGATTATTTCACATATAATTCACTGTATCACAATTCCAGTGGGTCAGAAGTTTACATACACTAAGTTGACTGTGCCCATAAACAGCTTGGAAATTTCCAGAAAATGATGTCATGGCTTTAGAAGCTTCTGATAGGCTAATTGACATAATTTGAGTCAATTGGAGGTGTACCTGTGGACGTATTTCAAGGCCTACCCTTCAAAATCAGTGCCTCTTTGCTTGACATCATGGGAAAATCAAAAGAAATCAGCCAAGACCTCAGAAATAAAATTGTAGACTTCCACAAGTCTGGTTCATCCTGGGAGCAATTTCCAAACGCCTGAAGTATCACGTCCATCTGTAAACAATAGTACGCAAGTATAAACACATGGGACCACACAGCCGTCATACCCGCCAGGAAGGAGACGCATTCTGTCTCCTAGAGATGAACTTAATTTAGTGCAAAAGTGCAAATCAACCAGAACAACAGCAAAGGACCTTGTGAAGATGCTGGAGGAAACAGGTACAAAAGTATCATATCCACAGTAAAACGAGTCCTATATCGACATAATCTGAAAGGCCGCTCAGCAAGGAAGAAGCCACTGCTCCAAAACCGTCATAAAATAGCCAGACTACGGTTTGCAACTGCACATGGGGACAAAGATCGTACTTTTTGGAGAATGTCCTATGGTCTGATGAACAAAAATAGAACTGTTTGGCCATAATGACCATCGTTATGTTTGGAGGAAAAAGGGGAGGCTTGCAAGCCAAGAACACCATCCCAACCGTGAAGCACGGGGTGGCAGCATCACGTGTGGGGGTGCTTTGCTGCAGGAGGGACTGGTGCACTTCACAAAATACATGGCATCATGAGGAATTGAAAATTATGTGGATATATTGAAGCAACATCTCAAGACATCAGTCAGGAAGTTAAAGCTGGTGGCAAATGGTCTTCCCTAATGGACAGTGACCCCAAGTGTAACGGATGTGAAATGGCTAGCTAGTTAGCGGGTACGCGCTACTAGCATTTCAATCAGTTACGTCACTTGCTCTGAGACTTAAGTAGGGTTTCCCCTTGCTCTGCTTTTGTGGAGCGATGGGTAACGATACTTCGAGGGTGACTGTTGTTGATGTGTCGAGGGTCCTGGTTCGCGCCGTTTCGGGCGAGGGGACGGTTTAAAGTTATACTGTTACATTGATGCTGTTGACCCGGATCACTGGTTGCTGCGGAAAAGGAGGAGGTTGAAAGGGGGGTGAGTGTAACGGATGTGAAATGGCTAGCTAGTTAGCGGTACGCGCTACTAGCATTTCAATCAGTTACGTCACTTGCTCTGAGACTTAAGTAGGGTTTCCCCATGCTCTGCAAGGGCCGTGGCTTTTTGGGAGCGATGGGTAACGACGCTTCGTGGTGTGTCAGTTGTTGATGTGTGCAGAGGGTCCCTGGTTCGCGCCGTGTCGGGGCGAGGGACGACATAAAGTTATACTGTTACACAAGCATACTTCCAAAGTTGTGGCAAAATGGCTTAAGGACAACAAAGTCAAGGTATTGGAGTGGCCATCACAAAGCCCTGACCTCATTCCTATAGAAAATTTGTGGGCAGAACTGAAAAAGCGTGTGCAAACAAGGAGGCCTACAAGCCTGACTCAGTAACACCAGCTCTGTCAGGAGGAATGGGGCAAAATCCACCCAACTTACTGTGTGAAGCTTGTGGAAGGCTACCCGAAATGATTGACCCAAGTTAAATAATTTAGGCAAGTGCTACCAAATACTAATTGAGTGTATGCAAACTTCTGACCCACTGGGAATGTGATGAAAGAAATTAAAGCTGAAATAAATCATTCTCTTTACTATTATTCTGACATTTCACATTCTAAAAATAAAGTGGTGACCCTAACTGACCTAAGACAGGGAATTTTTACTAGGATTAAATGTCAGGAATTGTGAAAAACTGAGTTTAAATGTATTTGGCTAAGGTGTATGTAAACTTCCGACTTGGCTAAGGTGTATGTAAACTTCCGACTATCTCAATATCAAATCATTTCTGGGCAACAATTAAGTACCTTACTGTGATTGTTTTCAATTMAAATGTTTAAAAATAAATAAATAATAGCTTCTTAGCAAATTTCTCAAGCAGGAATTTTATTAGACTGTCTAGGAATGGTCTGATTGGCGAGTGGAAAACTGAAAWTCTGCTGGTTTTGGCAGAGAGGTTTGGAACTCTCTTTCTTATTAGTCTATTAACTAATTTATTGAATTGCGATGTCACCATGGAAGGCCAAAACTCCATCCAATGAAAACAGGCTTAAATTTCAGGCAGTCTTTTCAAACAGCTCTTACACTAAAATGGCATTATCATCATTTTCACTGTATTATTCCAACCTCATAGTGTGGAAATATATAAAAACACAGGAAATCACGTTTTTGACTGCACTGTGTCTTTAATGCTTTCCCCTAGAGCTAGGSTCTCCAACAGCTAGATTAGATCGGCAATCAATTCTGAAAAGACATGCATTTTTTAATGTGTTCCATTGCAAACTGTCATAAACTTAAATCTCCCGGCTACAATCAAAGCCACATTGACAGTATCCCACCCCGGTTGGCAACTATTGATTTAAAAAGCCAAAAGTAAGACAATTTCGGCCAATTCATTTCCAGCAATATTGCCCCTGTCTGTCTGTTTGGTGTTTGTCTATCACTGTCTATGTAGCCAGTTAGCGATGCTAATGATAACCGTCTTGCTGGTAGACGGAAAGACTTTCCCCMAAAATATTCTCAATTAAATGTAATCCTGACAGAGCTATATCATGATTATTTGTATCAATTGGGTGTTGATTGTTTTGCAAACTCTGCCATGACATGTGCAACAGATGTAGGCCTAAGAGCAGAAACATCACTACACCAATACATTATTCTCTTGCTAGATGTGCAATTAAAGAAGAATTACAGTCAAAAAGAAACATTTACGTAATTTTTTTCAGACCTATTTTTTTCTTCTTCTGATGTGATTAAAGCATTGACATGGACTTAAAACATAAATTGTTGTTGTCTCTATAAATAATTGTAACATTGACAGTCAAAAAAACTGGATCAATTCTAAACCAGGAAAAACATAACTCCTTAGTTTTGACATTTTGGTTGTGCATCAGCAGTTGTATTATCAGTCACTSATAGTCACTCAATTAGCCCATGACATTTTTTAGATTGGTACAGTAAGTTACTGTTACTGTTTGTGCAGTTACTAGTGACCAGCTGTCTAAATTTAGCTATAATCATGGTTGAATTACCAGACTGTCAACGAATACAGCAAAGAGCTGCTGTTTTTATGAGTGAGTTCATGTTTAAGTTTATATTCAGCACTGTCACTGTTTTTATTCAACACTATTACAAAACGCGCTTCTCCGTACTTCCGCTCGGGCTGCAGCTGCAATGAATGAGTAGCCAAGTATCGATAACCCTGCGTTTTATTATTATTAGCAGCTCGTCGTGTCGATTTTAACATTAAGGAATATTTAACTTTCTCTGGTCGTGGGAATAACATGAATTTGTGCATGAGGCAGAAGAAGACGGTGTCCCCTTCTCTCTGGTCAGTCTCATCGGAGGAAAGAAAGCAGGGACCATGAGAGAAGGTTGGGAAACATAGTTTTGAATGGTCATCCAACTCAGAATTCCAAGTCGGAAACTCGGGCATCTTTCTAGAGCGCCGACTTTTCGACCTGAAGATCACTGACGTCGTGATTTGACCTCATTGACCATCCGATGCAAGTACCATCAGTCCAGTAAAATAAAAAAGCTAATTATTTAAATTCATGCTCCACAGTGCCTCACAAGTGCTAAACCAGCTGATCTATTTTGTTATCAAAGCTCAGAGTTTGAAATATAATATGGTCTGATTAACAATATTGGGAGGCCAATCATATAGCCAATATGCTGTGATAATGTATTAGGCCTTCTGCCCAAACCTCATTCCTACAAAACTTTGTGTGAGGTTAATGTTAAAAAAATCWGAGCRRTAGATCTCAGCTTGCTTTTTGACTGTGAAAGTGATCTKGACTCAGAAAAGGTTGGTGACCACTGATCTAACAGGTAATATCTAACAATTCCACAACAAAACCTAATATCTAACAACTTCCACAACAAAACCTAATACACACAATCTAGTAAAGGAATGGGATGAGAATATACAGTATAAGTATAAAATATATGAATGAGCAGTGACAAAGAGRCTAAGATGCAATAGATAGTAAAGAATAGATATGAAGGATAGAGTATACAGTACATTCATATGAGATGACTAATGTGAAATATGTAAACATTTTTAAAGTGGCATTATTAAAGTGACTAGTGTTCCATTTATTAAAGTGGCCAATGATATCAAGTCTGTAGGTAGGCAGCCGCCTCTCTGTGCTAGTGGTGGCTGTTTAACAATCTGATGGCCTTGAGATAGAAGCTGTTTTTCAATCTCTCTGTCTCAGCTTTGATGCACCTGTACTGACCTCGCCTTCTGGATGGAATCAGGGAGAACAGGTAGTGGCTCGGGTGGTTATTGTCCTTGATGATCTTTTTTGCCTTCCTGTGACACCGGGTGTTGTAGGTGTCCTGCCCCCGGTGATGCGTTGTGCAGATCGCACCAACCTCTGGAGAACCCTGCGGTTGTGGGTGGTACAGTTGCCGTACCAGGCGGTGATACAGCCCGACGGGATGCTCTCAATTGTGCACCTGTAAAAGTTAGTGAGGGTTTTCGGTGACAAGACAGATTTTTTCAGCCTACTGAGGTTGAAGAGGCTCTGTTGTGTCTTCTTCACCACACTGTCTGTGTGCGTGGACCATTTCAGTTTGTCTGTGTTATGTACACTGAGGAACWTAAAACTTTCCACCTTCTCCACTGCTGTCCTGTKGATGTGGATAGGGGGGTGCTCCCTCTGCTGTTTCCTGAAGTCCACAATCATCTCCTTTGTTTTGCTGACATTGAGTGAGAGGTTATTTTCCTGACACCACACTCCGAGGGCCCTCGCCTCCTCCCTGTAGGCTGTCTCGTCGTTGTTGGTAACCAAGCCTACCACTGTAGTGTCGTCTGCAAACTTGATGATTGAGTTGGAGGCGTGCATGGCCACGCAGTCGTGGGTGAACAGGGAGTACAGGAGAGGGCTGAGAACGCACCCTTGTGGGGCCCCAGTGTTGAGGATCAGCGGAGTGGAGATGTTGTTTCCTACTTTCACCACCTGGGAGTGGCCCGTCAGGAAGTCCAGGACCCAGTTGCACAGGGCGGGGTCGAGACCCAGGGTCTTGAGCTTAATGACGAGTATGGAGGGTACTATGGTGTTAAATGCTGAGCTGTAGTCAATGAACAGCATTCTTACATAGGCATTCCTCTTGTCCAGGTGGGATAGGGCAGTGTGCAGTGTGATGGCGATTGCATYGTCTGTGGACCTATTGGGGYGGTAAGCAAATTGAAGTGGGTCTAGGGTAACAGGTAGGGTGGAGGTGATATGATGCTTGASTAGTCTCTCAAAGCACTTCATGATGACAGAAGTGAGTGCTACGGGGCGATAGTCATTTAGTTCAGTTACCTTAGCTTTCTTGGGAACCTGAACAATRGTGGCCATCTTGAAGCATGTGGGATTGCCTGGGATTGATTGAATATGTCCGTAAACACACCAGCCAGCTGGTCTGTGTATGCTCTGAGGACGTGGCTAGGGATGCCACCTGGGCATCCTGAGCCTTGCGAGTGTTAACATGTTTAAATGTTTTACTCACGTCGGCCATWGAGAAGGAGAGCCCACAGTTTTTGGTAGCAAGCCTTGTCGGTGGCACTGTATTGTYCTCAAAGCGTGCAAAGAAGTTGTTTAATTTGTCTGGGAGCAAGACGTTGATGTCTGCGACGGGGCTGGTTTTCTTTCTTTTTATAATTCGTGATTGTCTGTAGACCCTGCCAYATACGTCTCGTGTTCGAGCCGTTGAATTGCGACTCCACTTGGTCTCTATACTGACGCTTTGCTTGTTTGATTGCCTTACGGAGGGAATAACTACACTGTTTGTATTCTGTCATGTTTCCCGTCGCCTTGCCATGATTAAATGCAGTGGTACGTGCTTTCAGTTTTGCGCGAATGCTGCCATCAATCCACGGTTTCTGGTTAGGGAAGGTTTTAACAGTYACAGTGRGTACAACATCTCCTATACACTTGCTAATAAACTCGCTCACCGAGTCAGCGTATACGTCAATGTTATTGTCTGAGGCTACCGGGAACATATCCCAGTCCACGTGAGCRAAGCAATGTTGAAGTGTGAAATCCGATTGGTCAGACCAGCGTTGCATAGACCTAAGCACGGGCGCTTCCTGTTTTAGTTGCTGCCTATAGGAGGGGAGCAACAAGATGGAGTCATGGTCAGATTTGCCAAAAGGARGGCGGGGGAGTGCCTTGTATGCATTGCAGAAGTTAGAGTAGCAGTGGTCGAGTGTGTTACTCGCTCGTGTACTGCAATCGATATGCTGATAGAATTTAGGTAGCCTTGTTCTCAGATTAGCTTTGTTAAAATCTCCAGCTACAATAAATGCAGCCTCAGGATATATGGTTTCCAATTTGCATAAAGTCCAGWGAAGTTCCTTGATGGCCGTCTTGGTATCCGCTTGCAGGGGGATATACACGGYTGTGACGATAACTGAGGAGAGTTCCCTTGGGAGATAATATGGTCGGCATTTGATTGTGAGGAATTCTAGGTCAGGTGAACAAAAGGACTTGAGTTGTTGTATGTTGTTACAATTACACCATGAGTCGTTAATCATGAAACATACACCCCCGACCTTCTTCTTACCAGAGAGATGTTTGTACTTGTCGGCGCGATGCACTGAAAATCCTGTTGGCTGTACGCACTCCGACAGCATGTTCCCAGCTAGCCATGTGTCTGTGAAACAGAGTATGTTACAATCCCGGATATCTCTTTGGAAAGCAACTCTTGCCCTAATTTCGTTGACTTTGTTAACTAGGGACTGGACATAAGCGAGTAATATAGAAGACCGCTCTGGCACCTCTCCTCCGAAGGCGTTGTTTTGGGTCGGCCTCTGGAATCAGTTCAAATGCCCTGGGAAGTGCAGACAAAGGATCCGCTTTGGGAAAGTCGTATTCCTGGTCGTAGTGCTGGTAAGTTGACGTCTCTCTGATATCCAATAGTTCTTCTCGGCTATATGTAATAACACTTTTCTGGGCTAACAAAGTAAGAAATAATACATAAAAAACTAAATACTGCAGAGTTTCCTAAGGACTTGAAGCGGAGCTACCATCTCTATCGGCACCATCTTTATACCCACCACTGGTCTGGCAACATGGTCATACATCCACCACTGGTMTGGCAACATGGTCATACATCCACCACTGGTCTGGCAACATGGTCATACATCCACCACTGGTYTGGCAACATGGTCATACATCCACCACTGGTCTGGCAACATGGTCATACATCCACCACTGGTCTGGCAACATGGTCATACATCCACCACTGGTCTGGCAACATGGTCATACATCCACCACTGGTCTGGCAACATGGTCATACATCCACCACTGGTCTGGCAACATGGTCATACATCCACCACTGGTCTGGCAACATGACCTGAACAAACACTGTACAATTAACAACAACATAGTTGGGTTCCTATTTGCTTTGTTAATTGGATTAATCCCGATGTTCTTGATTTCTTGTTTTTTTGTTGTACTTTTTGTACATTTTAATTATTTGTGTTCTTGTTTGTCATTTTACTGTATTGTAAAGAGCTAGAAACATAATACTTTCACTGCACCTGCTATAACATCTGCTAAACTGTGTATGCAACAGGTTAAGCAGATTTTAGGGTTTTGGCTGCTCTAGGATTTGATCACTACTGTATGTCCTGTGGTCTTGACTGTCAGAGTTGCAGGGTTGTGATTGAAAGTCTATCTTTTGGCTTGATAGCTAGCTAGCAGCTAGCTGGCTGTTTGGATTCAAATAATCTGTTTGTAAGTATTACACCAAGGACTGCATGCTGTGTCCAGAGGTAGCAGAGTCAGTCCAGGKACCGTTCAGTGAATGCTCCTAACCGCTGCCAAGATGTGGTGGCTTTTCATGCGCTTTTCAGCAGCCGTGGCATCACCAAAGCTGGGTGCTACATTCCTGGCAATTGAGCACCAGTACCAACACAGCGGCTTCAGTGGAGTGACTGACCATTCAGAGAAGCAGGTGCGGTGCACTGTTGTTTCTCCTTGGCTGTCCCATCAATGCCCCCTCCACTGAACCTACACTGCCTTTCCAGTCCAAACTGGATCAATTCCATCCCAAGCTGACTGAGACCTTCAATCTCTCTCATAAAAAAAAGTGTTTGTTGTTTTACTTTTGATGTGCTTTGAGATTCTTTGAAAACCGCTATACAAGTTCAAAAATGTATTCATTATTATTATATGAGTAACCCAAGTATGCCTAGTAGGCTAGGTCTACTGCGTAACCTAGGCCTACTGTGTAACCTAGGCTTACTGTGTAACCTAGGCCTACTGTGTAACCTAGACTTACTGTGTAACCTAGGCCTACTGTGTAACATAGGCCTACTGTGTAACCTAGGCCTACTGTGTAACCTAGGCCTACTGTGTAACCTGAAATACGTTTTCAAAATGTTTCGTATTGTGTTTTAATTGATCAAATAAACCTATCTATCTATAACCAATACATTTTGATGTGATTAGATACAGTTCCATTGTAAAGTGGAGACCAGTAGGAACTAATGGACAGAGAATAATAGGAGAGAAAGCCTCAGTAAACAATAATGAGAAGACTATAATATCCAGGCAGAATTGCCTACATAGGGACATGTGTGTCATGTATGTGTCATACGGTCAAAGTTGTCTTCTCGATTGGCTATTATATTGTATATGCCATACACTGCATGACCACACACACACACACACACACACACACACACACCACAACATATCCATCCAAAGAGCAAACCTAAAAGAAAAGATGAAAGTAGGATGTGTTGGCTGACTGACAAGACTGCAGCAGGAGTCTGTCCATTAGCAGTGGAGATGAGAGCAGAGGGCTCTGAGGGAGACGGAGACATCTGTACAGGAACACAGAGAAGAGAGCAGAGCAGGGCTGGGAGCATCTGTGGCCTGGCCTGATCTCTAACAACAGCAAAACCGCCAGTCCAAACCCACCACCTGAGAGAAAACCCTGCTCACTGTTCTGTGCAGAGAGAGAAACAGAGAGAAACAGGCAGACACAACCATGCACACATTTGCACACACACACTAGTGCTGAGCGATTAACCAAAATGTTGGCYAKTTTTCGTTTTTTAAACAACTAATTGACCGACGTTGGTTCAATTMTTTGAATTCCATTTAGTTATTTTTTTTCTTCTGTAAGCTCGATGTGCAGTTTCTGTAGAGATAAACCAGATCAAGCCTGAACTGTGCAATGTAGTAGGGAGTTGTAGTTTCCAAAAGGTTAATATTCTACATAATTTTACTCATTTTCTGCATTAAACTAACTACAATTACCATAATCCATTGCGTACCCACTTAAACTTCTCTGTTCTGTGTGGACAAGGAGACTGAGAGAAGAGAGAACACACAATCGAGAGGGATAGAAAGCAGTTGCTACGCGAGCCTCAAAATCTTGATAGTGATCTTGATAGTTGGTATTCAGTAGTCATAAAAGTATGCCTTATTTACTTTGAAGAACTACTAAAATAGTGATTTTGTCAGACAGCATACAGTATGCAGCAGCTCTATAGAGATGAGATGATGACTTGGAAGGAAAAAATAAACACATCAAATATTTTATTAAAGTAATGTGACTAAATGATGGTTAATGGGCAGTCACTACCATCATGAGACTTCTATTAATTTATAATTCTGTGTTGCTACAGCATTCCACACATATAATRCATAGTGCATTTCATGTAAAAAAGAAAGAATCGAAACCGAAAGCTGTGATTATTTTTTCATAATCAAACCGAAACTGAACGGACTTCAAAAAGCACTAATCGCTCAGCACTAACACACAAAAACCTACCTTCCTCAATGTGTGTTAACAAAAATACTAAAATGTTAATATAAAGTATAAAAAATACATAATTCTGTCCAATAATTACAAATTCAACTTCACTTTTAGMATTTAACTAAAGCAGCAGTCAAATATTTCTCACTAACCATCATACCCTTTTCCAAACATGACACAGCAGCCCATGATGAGAAGCAGTGAAGGAAATGCTACATGTCTCCCAGTCAGTTGCTAGGAGCAGATAAAAAGAAGCTTCATTACAGCTAATCAATATAAACCGGAGCTGCCATGGTAACAAATCGTGCAAAGCTGCAAAGTAAATGTCTCRTTGAATATTAATTTGAAATATTGAACACACTTTCTATTTACTATGCCACCTACTTTCTTCCCAGAAATCCTAGATGATTTGGARTAGTCGGCCTATATTTTACATACAAGATATAAAGTTGTTTTAACGGAATCCATATTAGGAAGTCATCAGATAGTTTTGCTTTATATATGAAGTCCTAATATGGATTCCGTATCACTAGTACGGGATGCCAAAACACAATTATTAGCCACATCCACAGTAGTTTCAATKTAGGTAACTGTACATGTTCTTTGTCAAGGGCATTTGTTCCACTGCTGTATAGCCCACATATAGGATATTAACCAGTAACCATTTGGTTGTGAATTAAATTGGCCTAACCTTTTGGGTTGTGCAGTACTTGGCCCTACACCTTTTCTTTCCAATATATGTTTTGCTCTGTCATCATCACCAGTCTGATACATATTCAACACAACAAACATGCCTGAGTAGAACATATTTATTTAGATTATATTCAAATACATTTCACCCCGCAACTTTCTCACGGTTTGGTTCTTTTACATGTTTCTACAGTGTAAGAGGTGCTGCTGCTGGGCTACTGTTACTCATAGTGACAAGATCAATAAACAAAGATCGGGTAGAATGAGACAATATCAAAACAGAAGTTAATAGTAACAAAACAGAAGAGTCATAGAGGTTAGAATAGTAACACAAGCTGTACAAAGGAAAAAACCAACACTCAGAAACTAAAATCAAAACAATACACAAATCCAACTTTAATATGATATATTTGATATGATATATATCTTTACATCTTTTTGAAAGTACCATAATGGTTGACAGTGAACATCTCCAGAATCATTCAAATGTCCCATACATTTCTAGAAAAACTAGAACAAAGTATGAAAGGAATTAATTTAAAAAAATGTTAAATGCATAAAAACCATATAATCAAACTCTACATGGATAGAAACCTTTTTCTAACGCCTCATGAATACCGAAACTCTCAATGTTCAGATGATATCTATGAGACATTGAGCGGACATACAGTAAGACATTTAGGTAAACAGTACAGTCACATACAGTATAAGGGTATAAAAATGGTGTAAAAATGTAATCATGGAGAAGAACATACAASAGGAGATTTCATCAAACTGTGGTGGTATAAAAACAACTTCAACCACAATGCATTCGGGAAACTGACGTCTAGCTGTACATCAACTATGAATCTCATTGCTGGCCTGTGAGTTTAAAACAATACTCCATATTGTACTAAACAAGTATCTGCCATATCAACATACAGTATGAATCAATACACAAAACATATAGCATATCAATTTAATGAAATGTTGAAAATATACAAAAAGATCAATGCTTTCGCAACACATTAAAATAGAACTGAGGAATAAAAACACACCCTCTTAAAAAACATCTTTATATTTCCATAATAGCTCTGTTGCCTGACCGTGGCAATATTATGCTTGTTGATTGTCTGGCAAGCCCTAAGCAACATCCTTCAATCCACAAGAGAAAATTATGTTGAAACGTTTACCAAGCACACCTACAGTACACATGCACACACATGTACGGATCCATTCGCACACGTACACACAGTCGCACACCCACGTATTTCTAGCTAATCGCAAGAGGGATTCCTCTGAAAACGACCAATAAAGACTATACTAAAATGTCAGTGATCTTTGGATCTTCGTTCTCTCAGGTTGGGAAAATAAACCCACAGAGTGGCTCTGACAACATAGTTTGGATTGCACTGGTTACAATACATACATCATACTGTCAAGCCAACACATATAACATAATAAGAAATAAACATAATACAGGTTTACACAGTTGGGCTTTRGGATTCGTAATCTTTGAGGAAATAAAAATGCATATACAGCAGTATTATGTTTGTTTGATACAGTATATAAAATAAGGAATACTTTTGGGGAATTCAATGAACGCCAATAATCAGCAGAACAGAAGAGCAGCTTGGCATTTTATTGGGATGACTCGTGTTCTGGAGGCAGCTCTGCAGAGTGCTCACTTGCTGGCACAGTCACAAAGTCAAACAATCTGATTTGAAACCTAAACTTAACAATAATGTTAACCACACTGCTAACCCTAATGCCTAACCTTAACCTTAAATTAAGACCAAAAATCAAATGTTTGTTTCCATAAATTTTTACGAAATAGCCAATTGTGACATTGATTTCAACTAGATGGGCCAGCTGCACTCACTTCTGCCGCCAGGGAAAGATTCATGACAATAAACGTCAAACTGCAACAGGAGAGAGTAATGAAGAAGAAGAAAGAAGGAGAGAAAATTATGATTGGTTGGAAATAATAAAATAAACTGGTAAAGCTACAGAAATATCTACAATTCCTTTGGAATGATCAGGGTGAACATAATGTTTGATTGGAAATAGTGTCATACTGTATAGATCAGGGTTGGGGTCAATTATAATTAAAGTCACTCAGTTAATTCTGGAAGTTATTTAAATATACAATTCAAAAACTGAAAAGGTTTTCAGTTTATTGAGAAGTAAATAATTGAATAGGAATTTCAGTTTTATGCCTGAATTGAAATGTAATTGATCCCCAACCCTAGTATAGATACACGTCAACATCAGGATCTGCGTGACCCTCCCTCCGGCGACCATGATGACTGATAAGCGAGCAGCAACCACGTCCAAACAATGTGTGTCATGTGACACATTCATTGTCATGTAACCTCGGCAAAAGTAATAGGATTCTAAAGAGAAAAGAAGAAAAAAATGTAAAGAACAGCGAAATATCTTCAATGATTAAACACATTCCAGGATTAGACCAGAAATGCCATACTGAAGCATTTATTAAGTATACTGATTCAGACAGATCAAACAGTAGGCTACTTGGTATCATGATGATAATTGCGGTCTCGATTTAACGGAAGAAGAATATTGCTTATATTTTTGGTCAATTTACTACAAAGTAAAAAAAAACATCTAACAAGATACAGCATAGTATCGGTCCAATTATATCTTCATCCCCAACATCTCCACCTTTCCTTTCTTCAATTATGTAATAACCCTTACATAACCATCAGCTAATGAGTCAGTTGCTTTTATTTGACCAGCTGAGGTGCTTGTAGGGCTGGCTGTCCACACACAAACACACGCACACACGTAGACACGCACGCAAACACACACCAGGGTTTCCGTTAAGCAATTGCCGGCTTTTGGCTGATTAAAAACATTTAAAGCCGATAAATAAAACTGTTGCTGGCCAAAATGACTAGGAGAAAAAAAAAGACAAAATAATGCTTTTTATCATTGATGAAAATACCAGTCGATGGAAATACATTTGACCGTCATGCTCATTTGTCTATCAGTTCATTACCATCATTTAGTGGAATTAACTTGGCCTGTGTATATTTGCGTTAGTCATCATGCATCTTATTTATCCAACACAACTACCACATGCGCACAGCATACAGCTATCTTGAGCGGGATTTCTCCTGCTGCTACTCAGCTGGTTGCTGCTGGAGTAAAACATGCTTTTATAAGCCCATTCATTTCGCAACAATTCTAAATACAATCCTGTGTTAAAACTGTTTTGGTGCACGATTAAAAAGAGCTACTATTTTATTTCTCAACTGGTAATTGAAGCGCGCCTCCCATTCACCATTCAAGTGCAGGCAACAGGATATCAGCGCGTCACCCACCACTTTACAATGTGAGCTGAAGGCAGTATGCATTTTGAAAACATACTTAATTGTTTGAAACCTGAATGTTTTATTTCATATTATGAGGAATTATGAGTTTTACCTTTCTTCAAAGTAGCCTATAGGCTAAATGGGACCATGGAAACATGAAGGCAATTATTTTATAAAGACTTTATAGGCAGCGAGAGTTTCAAGTCTGGGGTAGCTTACAATTTATCATACCATTTCTTCTGTTCTGAGTGCCAGTTATGATTTTCATATGCACAATTTTATGGAACAGTTTCATTTCAATAAATGTTTTAGTTTCTCAAAATCATTGTAATGTGGTTAATCATAAGAATTAAAATGATACTAATCAAAACATGCGAGATCGCCAGCCTCTGCCACATGGAGACATTGATACACCGTGATTCCATTGGTGGCTAAAGAAATGAGCGCATGGAACATATAACCTATAGGGCAATGCAATAGTAGGCCAATAACTTCCATTGCTATTTCACATCGAGGATTGGTGATTATCGAGGGGGAGATGGTTGGAAAGATTTTCAAATAGCCTACTGTGAGGATGTATTAGTTTTAATATACTATCATTCGAAATGGATGTAAAAAAATATACTATTTCCTGCATTTCTGCGCAGCAGGCCAAGTACTTCTATGCATGCTCAGGCGTGAGCGCTCCTTCAACATTATCAGGACAGAGAAACCAGACACATGCTCATTGCTCACACGTAGCACTCCAAACAAACAAAGAAAACATTTTACAAAACTCGTAAATGATGGTTATGAAATAAACCAAAACATGTTTCTCACAAGTCTAGCAGGTTGTGAACTCTGCAAACAATATTTCCACTCCAAGAATGAGAACGGTAAACGACTGTAATTAATACATGCATTAACAGAAATGAATGTAACCAAATAACGGGGATTAATGGTACATTTACTACCGGTGACATATGTAATGGGGAATTTATTTTAAAAAATGCATAAAGGGCAAATAATACACACAATAAAACAATGAATCTCCCGAGTGGCACATCGGTCTAAAGCACTGCATTGCAGTGTTGCGGCGTCACTACATGGCGGCGCACAACTATCCCAGCCTCATCCGGGTTAGAGGAGGGTTTGGCCAGGGAGGCTTTACTTGGCTCATCGCGCTCTAGCGACTCCTTGTGGTGGGCCGGGCACCTGCTGGCTGACATCAGTCGTCAGTTGAACGGTGTTTCCTCAGACACATTGGTGCAGCTGGCTTCCGGGTTAAGCGAGCAGGTGTTAAGAGCGATGAGACAAGAGCAGGTGCAGCGATGAGACAAGATCGTAATCACGAAATTGGGGAGAAAAAGGGGTTAAATTATTTTTATTTTTTTAACTATGAATGCGCAAGAATCGGCAGGAGACAGACTTGACTATACCTTCTGTCATGTTTTGTCATTGATTATCATGTCTTGTCCCTGTGCTTCCCCTTCTATTCGTTTCCCTCTGCTGGTCTTATTAGGTTCTTTCCCTCTTTCTATCCCTCTCTCTCCCCCTTCCTCTCTCCCTCTCTCGCTCTCTCTCTCTATCGTTCCGTTCCTGCTCCCAGCTGTTCCTCATTCTCCTAACTACCTCATTGACTCTTTCACACCTGTCCCCTATTTTGCCCTCTGATTAGAGTCCCTATTTCTCCCTCTGTTTTCCGCTTCTGTCCTTGTCGGATCCTTGTTTGATGTTTGCTGTTCTGTGTCCTTGTTCCGCCCTGTCGTGTTTCCGCCTTCTTCAGATGCTGCGTGTGAGCAGGTATCTATATCAGCTACGGCCTGCGCCTTCCCGAAGCGACCTGCAGTCTGTGGTCGCGTATCCAGTTGTTCCCCTCTACTGCCTAGAGGATTTCAGTTTTCCTGTTTGACTCTACCTGTGATTATATCCAGGATTATCGTTTTTGTTATAGACTAGAATAAAGACTCTGTTTCTGTTAAGTCGCTTTTGGGTCCTYATTCACCAGCATAACACCTTCGTCACTTACCCCTCCCTTTCTGGTCTCAACATTTTAAATTATACTCAAGACACATTTTCACACATATTTTAGATGCTTTTCACTGACAGCTGCAACCCAATAATTAGCTAGGTCTATTGCCAGGTGCGCTACCCAAATTGAGGACTCAACAAATAGGCATCAACCTAGGAGCTTGTGATTTGAAACAATTCACAGCAATTTAAAATACGTTAATGATCCTCGATTATTCTGTGGCTGTCATGCTTTCTGGTGAGCTATTTTTAATGATTTTATTTCCCTATAGACAGGAGTAATTAAAT
Source organism: Salvelinus sp. IW2-2015 (assembly GCF_002910315.2). NCBI lineage: Eukaryota > Metazoa > Chordata > Actinopteri > Salmoniformes > Salmonidae > Salvelinus > Salvelinus sp. IW2-2015. The sequence goes on from NC_036859.1 coordinate 29,108,876, forward strand.
AATTTTGGCAAATTTACAGTGCCTTTAAAAAGTATTCTGACCCCTTGACATATTCCACATTTTGTTATGTTGCAGCCTGAATTAAAAATTGATTAAATTGATTTAGTTTCTCATCCATCTACACAAAACACCCCATAATGAAAAAGTGAAAACATGCTTTTAGAAATGTTTGAAAATGTATTGAAAATGAAATACAGAAATATCTAATTTACATAATTATTCAAACCCCTGAGTCAATACATGTTAGAATCACCTTTGACAGGGATTAAATCTGTGAGGCTTTCTGGGTTTACAAAAAAAAGTCTCAAATAGGTTTACATGCCTGGATTGTACAATATGTGCCCATTATTCGTTTCAGAATTCCTCAAGCTCTGTCAAATTGGATGTTGATCATTGCTAGACAACCATTTTCAAACTTCACCATAGATTTTCTAGCATATTTAAGTCAAAACTGTAACTCATCAACTCAGGAACATTCACTGTCTTCTTGGTAAGCAACTCCAGTGTAGATTTGGCCTTGTGTTTTAGGTTATTGTCCTGCTGAAAGATTCATCTCCCAGTGTCTGGTGGAAACCAGACTGAACCAGGTATTCCTCTAGGACTTTGCCTGTGCTTAGTACCATTCCGTTTATTTTTTTATCCTGAAAAGCTCCCAAGTCCTTAACTATTACAAGCATACACAAAACATGACGCAGCCACCACTTGAAAATATGGAGAGTGGTACTCAGTAACACATTGTATTGCATTTGCCCCAAACATAAAATGTTGTATTCAAGACAAAAAGTGAATTTCTTTGCCACATTTTTTGCAGTATTACTTTAGTGCCTTGTTGCAAACAGGATGCATGTTTTGGAATATTTATTCTATACTTCTTTTCACTCTGTCAGTGATGTTAGTATTGTGGAATAACTACAATATTGCTTATCCATCCTCAGTGTTCTATCACAGCCATTAACTGTTTTGAGGTCACTATTGGCCTCATGGTGAAATCCCTGAGCGGTTTCCTTCCTCACCGGCAACTGAGTTAGGAAGAATGCCTGTATCTTTGTAGTGACTGGGTTACACCATCCAAGGTGAAATTAATAACTTCACCATGCTGAAAGGGATATCAATGTCTGCTTAATTTTTTTTACCCATTTACCAATAGGTGCCCTTCTTTGCAAGGCATTGGAAAATCTCTATGATTTAATCTGTGTTTGAAATTCACTGCTCGACTGAGGGACCTTACAGATGTGTGGGGTACAGAGATTATTTAGTCAATAAAAAAGAACGTTAAACACTATTATTGCACACAGAGTGAGTCCATGTAACTTATTATGTGACTTGTTAAGCACATTTTTACTCCTGAACTTATTTAGGCTTGCCATAACAAAGGGGTTGACTTCTTACTGACTCTTGACATTTCTGTTTTTAATTTTTTATAAAAAATAAAATAAAGCATTATTTCACTTTGACACTATGGGGTAGTGTGTGTAGGCCAGTGACACAAAAATCTAAATTTAATCAATATTAAATTCAGACTGTAACACAATAACATGTGAATAAAGTCAAGGGGTGTGAATACTTTCTGAAGGCACTGTATTTTCATTTACTTCCCTATTGGACCCACCGCTATGCCATTTCTTTCCTGTTCTATTGGTTTTCATATCAACTTTCTTTAGTTGTCTGGAAGCCAAAGGCGAAATCCTAGTCATATTAGCAACCCATCGTAGTTGTTGCATCTTTAGATTTCCCCTCTTTCTAAGTTTCAAGCAGACATTTTTATCTCTGTCACATATGGAACCGCTATAAGGTGCACTGTTAAGAATGGTGTTTTCCTGTGAATTACATTTTGGCAATTAGTTGCATGTTCTGTTAAGATGCATTATCATGCACCCAATGCATATGGGTCCGTAAAATTTCTCAAATGGCCAGTAAATTAAAATCTTCCCGGTCCCTCTGACACACACACAGGGCCTGCATGAAGTTGAAGCTAACACACTGTACAGCTTCTGGTTTGCCTCTAAGCATATAGCAAAGCTCCTGGAGATGAATGATTTAGTCTTTGGAGGCCCTATAGTGGTAGGGAATGCTAGGCCATGCATTGCAGGGAAATAATGTCGCTGACCTCCATGGTAATCTTGATGAAGTGCCTTGTGGAGACCAGGTGCTCCACCTATATGAATCCACAATGAGCCCAGGGGAAGTTACATTGGGCCATTCGTCAAAGCAAAAGAGGATGCCCTCATCTCGCTAACATGAGATATGTGAGGTGAATAAGGAGGTGGATATGTGAAGAGGTGTGTGTGTGTGCGTGCATGCGTACGATGAACAAAGCCTTAATGGCAAGAATGATCAAATTTGTAGTAGGTTAGGTTTGAGAGACAAGATGTACTTTAGGTGTACTATAGGAATCAAACATCCAATGGAAAGCCCTTTCACTCAGTGTACAATGTAGCGTTGCAGCAAGGAGGATATATCTAAATGCATTTCCACACTGAATGCATTGCCACACTCAACATCACCATGGCCATAGGCCATCTGGAAACAGAGGACAGAAGGTGACCCAAATACATCTGACACATTAGGATGTTTTAGAAAACCCTTTAGAGACAGGCTCACTGCTCCCCAGACTGCCTGACTGCCTGGCTGCCTGACATCCTGGCTGCCTGACGTCCTGGCTGCCTGCTACAGCATTCAGAGATTTGAACAGAGTTCATTAATAAACATCCCATAATCAAGCCAGTTGTTAGTAATGAAGGATATCATGTCTTACTACTAATACAAAAAGTAATAATAATATTGAAAGGGCAAAATTAGTATTTTAAAGGGCATTACAGTTTTTCCCGGATGAAACTATCGTTGCATATGGGATACATGAATTCAACTGAAAACAATAAACAAAACAGAATTATGTCATTAGACAAAAACTTGATGTTGTGAAACATGTATCCCCATCCATCGACAAACACTGTGTATTCCAGTAGTGTTCTTCTCTCCTGTCAGTTATAGGGTTATTCTAGCGTCCAATGGTCTGAACAGTGATCTCCTGCCAGTTATAGGGTTATTCTAGCGTCCAATGGACTGAACAGTGATCTCCTGCCAGTTATAGGGTTATTCTAGCGTCCAATGGTCTGAACAGTGATCTCCTGCCAGTTATAGGGTTATTCTAGCTTCCAATGGTCTGAACAGCTCAATCTCCTGTCGTTATGGGTTATTCTAGCTTCCAATGGACTGAACAGTGATCTGTCAGTTATAGGGTTATTCTAGCTTCCAATGGTCTGAACAGTGATCTGTCAGTTATAGGGTATTCTAGCTTCCAATGGTCTGAACAGTGATCTGTCAGTTATAGGTTACTCTAGCTTCCAAATGGTCTGAACAGTGATCTCCTGCCAGTTATAGGGTTACTCTAGCGTCCAATGCGTCTGAACAGTGATCTCTGTCAGTTATAGGGTTATTCTAGCTTCCAATGGTCTGAACAGTGATCTCCTGCAGTTATAGGGTTCCTCTAGCTTCCAATGGTCTGAAAGTGATCTCCTGCCAGTTATAGGGTTACTCTAGCATCCAATGGTCTGAACAGTGATCTCCTGCCAGTTATAGGGTTTATTCTAGCTTCCAATGGTCTGAACAGTGATCTGTCAGTTATAGGGTTACTCTAGCTTCCAATGGTCTGAACAGTATCTGTCAGTTATAGGGTTTTTTCTAGCTTCCAATGGTCTGAACAGTGATCTCCTGTCAGTTATAGGGTTATTCTAGCTTCCAATGGTCTGAACAGTGATCTGTCAGTTATAGGGTTATTCTAGCTTCCAATGGTCTGAACAGTGATCTCCTGTCAGTTATAGGGTTACTCTAGCTTCAAATCAATAAACCGCAAATGGGCAACTTAGCCCAATTTTATCTCACACACACACAGTTTATACCAGCATGGCTTTGTAGTTATCAAAACACTTTGTACAGACAGGTAACAGAGACAGGTTTTTCTTCTTACCTTATCTGTTTACACTGTGTGTGGTTTATCCAATGTAAACCGTGTGTGGTTTATCCCAATGTAACACCGTGTGTGGTTTATTCCAATGTAACACCGTGTGTGGTTTATCAATGTAACACCGGTGTGTGGTTTATCCCAATGTATACACCGTGTGTGGTTTATCCAATGTAACACCGTGTGTGTGGTTTATTCCAATGTAACACCGTGTGTGGGTTTATCCCAATGTAACACCGTGTGTGGTTTATCCCAATGTAACACCGTGTGTGGTTTATCCCAAATGTAACCGTGTGTGGTTTATCCAAAGTACACTGTGTGTGGTTTATCCCAAAGTAACACTGTGTGTGGTACAGTATATACTGTAGCTAATCACTGTATGAAACTATTTAGGAAATTAGACATTAGACAGAGCACTATCTCCCTCAGGCACCGGGATTGTGGACTCTTGCCTGAGACATTGAAAGAGCTTAAAAGAATTGTACCTGCACAATATATAGGACTCTCAAGTTAGACACAGTACTTTGTATTCCAAACAATATGTATATTTTTTATATCCATTTTCATACACCCTCACACCACGGAAATGGTGGAAATGTTGATATTTTCATACAGAGAAATGGAGGATAGGATACATTTGATGTGTCTTTCTGTATGGTGGGCACAGGAGAATTGGCTGAGGCTAAAATGCAAAGTACACTAGGAAAGTGTACCTAGCAGAGCCGGGAGCACAGTATGTTTGTATTAGCCTACTACAGTTAATGTGTCTGCCAGTACCTGTGAGGCTATATACTTGTCCATTGTGTTGTCCATGATCCTGGGCTGGCCCATCATAGGAATACTGCTGACCACACTCTCCTCCGGCGGGATCTCATTCAGCAGGCTCTTCCCTTTGAAGTTCTGCACCCACTCAGAACCTACACTACAGCCACGGCAGAGACAAAGAAAAGAGAGAGAGAGAGAGAGAGAGAGAGAGAGAGAGAGGAGAGAGAGGAGAGAGAGAGGAGAGAGAGAGAGAGAGAGAGAGAGAGAGAAGAGAGAGAGAGAGAGAGAAGAGAGAGAGAGGAGAGAAAGAAAGAGAGTGAGAGAGAGGTGAGGAAGAGCGAGGGAAAGAGCAAAAGAGAGATAGAGACCGAGACAGAGAGAGAGACGAGAGAGAGAGCAGGAAAGAAAAAGAAAAAGACAGGACAAAGAGATAAGGAAGAGATACTGTACAGATATAGGATCTTAATTTGATCACCCTGTTGCAGAATATCTTACGTGTAGTATGAGGTTTAAAAAGGCTTCTGATGTTTTAATTTCCATTTTAAATGTCAGACTTGATTTTCCCTTACAAAAAATGTATCAACCCCTACAAAAATGTCCATTAATTCACATTTGCTGTTACTGCATGCTGAAGGATTATTTCCTGCTGTAGCAAACTGGCTCCTACATCTGTAGTTGTAAGTAAGTTGGGCGGATATGGAGATAGAGACCCTGTGGCGTTTTTTGCAGAGCAGATTTCCTTTCACTTCTCGTAACAAGGGTTACATAAGTCCTTTTTCCTAAGATAAAGGATTCGCATGACTTGCCCAAAAATATAAATTCAATCAGAGCTGTGTGTGTGTGTGTGTTGTGTGTGTGTGTGTGTGTGTGTGTGTGTGTGTGTGTGTGTGTGTGTGTGGTGTGGGTGTGTGTGTGTGGTGTGTGTGTGTGTGTGTGTTGTGTGTGTGTGTGTGTGTGTGTGTGTGTGTGTGTGTGGTGTTTTGCAATGCATCGTCGGCCGGGCCTGAGTGTGTGTGTGCATGCATGCATGTGTGTGTCCTCAAGGAGTTCCATCCATTACCAGAGCCCAAACAAGCTTTTTGTATTTGACTACTATCTAAGGCAATGTTCAGACAGATGATATTGTTCTCTGAGTTGCATTTCTCCTCTAAAGGGACTCTTCCATTACCATTACAGGCCAAAGAGCCCCGCAGTCATTTGTTGAATTACATCCCAAATAAATAAATAATACTGTATACGTGGTAGTTATTTTCAGTATGTGTTCAGCACACTTCCATTATCTCAGCAGGTTGCTGTAGYATGCAGCATAAACACCTGCCTCAGCTTGAGATATGGCATGTTATAAAACTTCAAATGTGGTAATAACCGTTTGTGCGCAAATTGCGATCTCACACCACGGCACTAAATTCTCCAGACACAGGCGTGACTGAACATTGCATGTGAGAGTGGATTAACACAAGCAGGGTACAAGCATATAGCCAGTGAACAAATATAGTGCACATCAGAGGTAAAAGACATGTGTGCGGTAATGTGAGATACATACAGTATGTTGTGTACACACCCAGAAAGAACACATTCTACATATAAACACATCAAATTTGCTAATCCAATTTTCACGTGAAATAGCTGTTTTCACATGTTCAGTTTAAATTTCAGACGTGAAACCATAATTATAGTTCACATGTTAACGCCACCTATTCACATGGGAGAAGAATAACATTTTCACCTCAGATATGAAATTAGCAGTTTTACATGTTAAAAACATTCACGTGAAATCGGATATGAAGTTACACAAGTGAAAATCTCACTTTCACATGTGGAATTGCAAGTTCACATGTGAAATTCAATCACATTTGAAAATCAAATTCACAGGTTCACATGTAAGAAAACTCCACAGATGTGAAAAACACTCACATGTAAAAATCACATTTACAATTTCACATGTGAATAACTTCCACTTGTGATTGTTTTTTACACGTTAACTTTGTGGTGATTCATTTCTGTATGAATATCAAATGAGGAGAGACAAACGTATCACACAAGTCAGAGTTATACTTAAACTGAATCTTTATTAGTGAGAGCTTTGCAATAGCGATGGCTGGTCGACAAATCACCCTCAGATGATTCATTGAGAGCCACAACACAAAGGCTACTGAGATCTTTAATAGCAAAGATCCACCCCCTAGTCTACATAACAAACCACAGATGTTTGGAACGGGTCACAAGGTGAGACTTTTTAAATGAGAAAGGAGTATCCCGTAGCCAGATAGCATTCACTATAAATTATCGTTCAGTTTGGCCCCTAAGACGAGGTTCCGATCTAGTTCCTGGTACTTCATAGCAAAAAAACACCAACTCATCCAATGGCATAAATCAATTGTCAACTCCAGATACACCCATCTCAAGTTAACTTCTTGCAACTATAGGGGGTGCTGTTCCGCATTAGCATATTTGTGTCTCCAAATTAAACTGCCTCGTGCTAAATTCTTGATCGTACAATATGCATATTATTGTTAATTCATTGGATAGTAAAACACCTTCTAGTTTCATATAGAATTGGAATTTTGTCTCTGAGTGGTACAGATACAATTTCACACACTTTCATGACAGGGTTCAGATATTCAGAAATTATGTTACTCTGATCTGGGGCTGTTTATAAGGCGACAGTGAATGCTATGAGAAACCGACACTGCCTACGTCTTCCTCTGGGTGTCTGTACGTCATCACGTTTTCAATGAAATCGATGGGACGTTCACAGCCGATTACAAAAGACCAAATGTACAGAGACCTCCCTTTCTCAACCGTTGCGCCTGAAGCGTCAAGGCCATCGGACCTGGCCTCGTGTCCAAATCGTTTTCTAACCAGCAATATTTCTCCTGCATGTTTTCAGTCGTTATATCGTTGTTAAAAACATCATAATGTAGTTAATTGAGCCGTTTTATATCAATTTATATCCGTTTAGTGCGATTGTTGAGGAATTTCTTTGATTGTGCGCTCTGAGAAGTTTGGACACGTTTAGTGGGTGTCGGTCGTTGGCGGTGGACATTTCGAAGGACAGAGGACATCTATCGACCAAAAGACGTTTATAACATAGAAAGATACACTTGCCCAAGAATCTGAGGGAAGAACAGCTCAAAGTAAGCATATATTAATATTGATAATCGTGTTTCTGTCAAATATTTTAAACGCATATTTCGCCATTTTGTTTGGTATAGCTTCACTTGGCCAACCCTGTATTGAAAAGTAAGGATAATTTTAAAAATGTAAATCAGCGTTGCATTAAAACTAATTTGTCTTTCGATTGCTGTCAACCCTGTATTTTTTAGTCAAATTATGATTAGCTTTCAATTAAACTAGATCACTCTGAAGATGACGTCAGACATATTGAGGCTTGATTTCCTAGTATTTTTATTGTGTAACCACGGTTTGTATGGCTAAATATGCACCTTTCGAACAAACGTATATGTATATTGTAAAATGATGTTACAGGAGTGTCATCGGAAGAATTCGGAGAAGGTTAGTGAAAAAATTAATATATTTTGGCGGTGATTACGTTATAGCGCTCTTCTGAATCGATGCTCTGGTAACATTTGCACATGTGGTATGCTAACATTATCGATTTATTGTGTTTTTCGCTGAAAAACGCTTAGAAAATCTGAAATATGTCTGAAATCACAAGAACTGGGTCTTTCCATTGCTATGCTTTGTCTATTTTTATGAAGTTTGTTTTATGATGAGTAAATTGGTCATACACGTTGCTCTATCTAGTAATTCTAGTCGATTTGTGATGGTGGGTGCAATTGTAAACTGTGATTTCTACCTGAAATATGCATTTTTTCTAACAAAAACTATCCTATACCATGAATATGTTATCAGACTGTCATCTGAAGAGGTTTTTTCTTGTTAGTGGATATCAATATCTTAGTTGAGCCGAATTGGTGATAGCACCTGAAGGAGTAAGAAACTGATGGAGTTAGAATAGTGGTGTATTTTGCTAACGTGTTTAGCTAATAGATTTACATATTTTGTCTTCCCTGTAAAACATTTTAAAATCTGAATGAGTGGCTTATTCACAAGATCTGTATCTTTCATCTGGTGTCTTGGACTTGTGATTTAATGATATTTAGATGCTACTATCTACTTTTGAAGCTATGCTAGCTATGCTAATTAGTGTGTGGGGGGGGTGGGGGGTGCTCCCGGACCCGGGGTAGAGGCTCGTGAAAGGTTAAACCCCTTCTTGACCCCACTCCTGGACAAGCTCACTGAGGGTAGTGAGCCTCTAGGTCATACACTATCTCAGGACAAGTGCAACATCAGAGATGACATACAATGGTTCCAGACACTACCACACACATCCCCCAATGCCAAAGGAGGGAGTGACTGGCATTGGTACAGACATTGTGGAGACAAGTAATTGGTTCCCCATTAATCACACCATCCCTTCACGGTTTAAGAATAGGTAAAGATATATTCACATATGAAGACAATGTTCCCTCCTGTCCTCTTTCCTTTCTGATATTCTGCATAGCACCAGGGACATGTGAAAGACAAGCCTGACCTCTCCCCTCTCTGGGCCCCAGGTGACTGAGCCCCAGCTGAGGGAAGAAGTGCAACTGCCAACACCGTAGTCCGAAGGGATACATTCTAATAACAAGTATATCACATAAGCATATTATGCAGATAAGACATCTTAATTATCTATGTTACCCAAATAATTCTGATTCTTCCGCTACAACTTGCAATTCCAGATGTAAAAGTGAAACTCTAATTTGCATTTCCATATGTAAGAAAATCTCACTTTCACATGTGGAATTGCAAGTTCACATATGGAGTAGAAATAATGTTATTCTCCACACTTGAAAAGATGGTGTTAACATGTTGCAGTTGCAATGTTTTTACTGGTGGAATTTGGGTGACCACATCTAAAAATCCCAAATGCGGGACAAGGGAACGATTTTACGGGACATTCACGCAACAGGAGAGAATATATTGTTTTAGAGCAGGTTAAATTTAAAAAGTTTTGAGCTGAAAAAAAAAATCTGATAACGTGATTATATAAAACACCTCCCTCTTTCCTGCAATTTTCACTCTCTTTTGTTATGTTACCCTGGGCTTTGCTTTCACTGTCTTTTTTCCAGTTGCATGTTTTGGCACATTCATTCCAGCAGCATAGCACCCTGTATCCCACTGCTGGTTTACCTCTGATGCTAAGCAGGGTTGGTCCTGGTCAGTCCCTAGATGGGAGACCAGATGTAGCTGGAAGTGGTGAAAATAAACAAGGGATCAAAACATTTTTAAAATGTCTGACTTTCAATCACAAAAACATTTATGGGAATTGTTCACACGTGTCCCGAAAACCATATTATTATTTTTTCAAGTTTTCACACCTGTGCTTTCTTCCTGATAATGCGTGATATGCGTCTGCTAGCCTGTGATTTGGTCTCAGAAATCCCATGCTGGTCCATAGCCACGTATCCCCTTTCCCCATTCAGTCTAGTTAACTAGGCCATACTAGGTTAGTGTCCCGAATGGAACCCTACGCTCTACATTGTGCACTACGTCTGACCAGGGCCCATAGTGTAGTTTATCATTTGGGACAGAACCTAGCACAACCCTCCACCTCTCTTCTACCCAGGGAAAAACTACACAACAACTCTCCATCCATGCTGGAAAAATTGTATGATTTGCTAGTCTTTGAAGAGAAGTATGTGCTAGTAGTAATATGGAGTTGTTGAGGACAAACATGTTAGCTACAGTATGAGCAACAACCTAGCGCTAATGTATCCACACCCAATTTGTAATCCACAACCAGTTCAGCTAGATTTCTCCACAGAATAGTGCTCTGAAATCTGAGAAACGCTTGTTCATACTCAATCTATTAAGAAACACACCATAGAATAACATTGTATTGCAGAGATATCACAGGAATCCACTCATACAGGAGCTCACTTGAACTGTCCTAAACAGCTCCACATGGCCCCACTGCATTCATCTGACCCAATTAGCCAGCCATACGAGGAAGAAAACCCTCGCAGGACTGAGCCTTTGCCAGGGATATGCAGGGTTTCCATCAACATCTAGATAGTTAAATAAGGACCACGGTAGCAGATTCATGATCAGATGGTCGTCACAAGCTACCATAGCCACAAAGTCATAAACCCTGACTATTTCGATAATTTCTCTTCTTAAAATGTGATTATTAACATAACCCTAACTGTAACCATAACCTTAACCACAATGCTAACTTCATGCCTAACCTTAAATGAAGACCAAAAAGCTCATTTTTGTTTTCATGAATATAGCCAAGATCAGTGCTTAGGGGCAACTTCATCCTACATCTTGTTGTTATCCCTGGCCATTCTCCTCTAAATTAGGAGCCTTGTGGCAATATGAAACATGGGTAACCTGTGTCACCTAGGAGATGGTGAGAGAGAAGGGACACAGGCAAGCACAGGGTAATATTCATTTAGTTTCAAATTGAATACACCCCAGGCAGATACACACGTATACTTGTCTGACTCAGTGATACCTGGGGAACCTATTAAAGTTCATAAATTCATCAAGACTAAAATATAAAGCACATCTTTCCATTATGTTCCCTTCTGGATTCTTCAGATTGAATATGAAACTCCATAAATCCATCTGGTATGTACCGGTACTCTGATGTTTGGTAGTTGTGGTTGTTCGACATATCAACATTGAAAACACCTGATGCCCCCATCATCTATCCAAATGAGTTTTCCCTTGATGTTGGCAGCATGGGAAAATGATTTTGCACCGTCTGTAGCTTTTGAAAGACTTGGACAGAGATTTGACACGGCCTCACAACACACAGAGAAAAACACTGGTCCAAACAAGTCTATCGGTCAAAGGGGAGATAACAAGATCCAATTCATCTAATATAAAATATTCATAGAGCCTTCTTTTCTATTGCCTCACCAATGTAAGTTCAAGAACAGAATTACTCTTCACTTTTTCATGCAAATGAATATACAGTATGTAGATGACTTGACTTGGACCAGAAAAAAGTAATGACGGCGTGATCATATTTTAGATTAAAATGAAAGAAATTGAAGAGCTGACAGTGAGACTGCATAAAATGATTTATAAAATGATTTATGTAGCAAATACAAAACAAACACTTGTACAGAGTTAAAACAACAAGCATATACATTTGAAAATGGCGAGGGCCTCATGATGAGTATGTGTAAAAAACGTAATATGTACAGTGAGGGAAAAAAGTATTTGATCCCCTGCTGATTTTGTACGTTTTCCCACTGACAAAGAAATGATCAGTCTATAATTTTAATGGTAGGTTTATTTCCCTCATTTAAAATGCAAATCAAATTTATAACATTTTTGACATGCGTTTTTCTGGATTTTTTTGTTGTTATTCTGTCTCTCACTGTTCAAATAAACCTACCATTAAAATTATAGACTGATCATTATCAAATACTTTTTTCCCTCACTGTAATAAGCATGTTATAAGCATGGAACAAATGTGTAATAAGCATGTAATAAACATGTAATAAGCAGTAATACACATGTAATAAGCAGTAAAACACATGTAATAAACATGTAATAAACAGTAATACACATGTAATAAACATGTAATAAACATGTAATACACATGTAATAAACAGTAATACACATGTAATAAGTATGTTATAAGCATGTAATAAACATGAGTATGTAATGAGCATGTAACAGGATTTAACAAACACATTCATAGAACTGATCCTTTTATCTTTAAACAGAAGTCTCTAGTATAAAGACATTGGTTCACTCACCATGAAGACTGCTATTGCCCCTCCGATGATGAACCCGGCGATGACGTCACACCAGTGGTTGCGGTACTCCACTACCCTGTTGATTCCTGTGAGGAAGGCCAGACACATAAGTCCCAGAGATAGGAGTGGCTTGGCCAGCTTGGTCCCCTTGGCCTTCACTTTTAACGTGATGTACATCTGCAGCAGGGAGACAAACACACACACAACAGTACTCAGTTTGATAGTATGTTAAGTGTTGTCATGACGTTGGCCTGAGTGGGGGAGGTTTTACGACCCCCATAAATAACTTTCCCCCTTTTCCTCTCTCTACTTTACCGATGTGACTATTGAAAATCCCTTTGTTAACATTGAGAGAGAGTCTGGTGACATCAAAAGATGGGAACAGAACCATATTTCGGTAATCCAACCAGCTGACAATTATCGTTGGTACTAAATGAATATGATGCCAGATCAGTTGGCGTCTGAGACATTATTCCTGATGATAGGACGACATAAACTGTATCTTGGAAAGCCTACACATTATAGTTATCAGATTCACATGGAATTGTTGTGCAATTTAAATGTTTAAATGTGAAACTATTTGTGAAAAGTTTAAATGTAATTTTAGCTTCCAAATGAGAGAATTGGGTTTTCATGAGTGAACTATGCTCAACTCAGTGGCCCTGCCCATGTGAACAGACATTGGTTATAAACTATGAAACACGCCCTTCTCTCCCTTCCTATATAAGCCCTTGACGAAAATGTAACTTCCTGTTCCAAGGACGTGTGGACTTGAGGTCCCCACGTTGAAAGGACAAAGACCACCTACAGAACTAAGCCAACCTCAGCAAGAATCTAACGAAATTAGCATCGAATTTCAATGTGAAGGTGACAACCTACACGCCGGAAGGATGAATTTCGACTATACCAGCCAGAATATAGCATGAGCATATAGCATGGCAACTTGGTATGAACTTTGAACTCTTATTCACTAAAGAAGTGATACCTCCTAGCCGTCGTGTTAGCGCAGCAACTGTAGACGTGGGCTAGGAGAGGACGGACAGAGTAACTGTTCTACCACACGACGACGGTACTACCAAGTAATCCATTCTACCACGCTCCAATTCACCACTAGACATTCTTCAGAGGACCAGAGATCCATTAAGTACAAACAGGCCTTCCATCGACGACCAATCTACCGAAGCGCAGCTCAGAGTAAATATTTATTGCATTCTCCTTTTTCAAATGGGCGGTTATTTAGAATGCATAAGATTCTGTATTTACGGTAGCATAGCTTCTCCCTTTGTTACTCAGTCTTCCCGCTATTTCACTCAAACCCAACCCCCTCTCTTTGTGTAACCAGCCGTTGTACCTGGTGGACGGAACAGATACGTTTTCTTTATGACATAATTTGTAATCAATGTATGATCTATTCTGTGTGATTATTTAGGTATTTAGTAAATAAATAATTAAACCAAATTTTGTATTGCTGATTCAACTTTTCAGCCAGGGTTCGTGAAGATAACCAAGAATTTACAACTTTCAGATGAGACTGAATAAAGTGACGATTAAATATTGACTGCTATTGATGTAAAAGATTTCTAGGTCTTTAAGAGTTTATTCGGAAGATAACAGCACTATAAACATTATTTTGTGGTGCACCGACTTTCTAGTTAATTATGTTCACCTGATTAGCTTAATCAGGTAATATTAATTACAGAGAAATGATTTTATAGAATAGCATGTCATATCACTTAATCCGGCATAGCCAAAGACACGACAGTGTGTAAAGGGGAGATGCTCAAGGGTAATTTGCAATAAGCATGAATTATTAAGAGTTCATCACATTTTTGGGAGGGCTTATAATTTTCAACTATAAGATAATTGGTCGCGTTCAAGATCCTCAAATCAGTGATGCATTGTGGATAAATTGTGACTGACCTACAAATAATAATGAGTAGTTATTAACGAAGCAAGGTGATTTGTTGATCAGTCAGTTGCGACTCGCCTGCAATGCCGGCTGCAATGTCGAACAAGCCCATTGTCTCTGTAGTTCATTTGCTGAAAGGTACTATTGCTGAATCTGCCACTAAAGGTTAACATTTTAAATGATTTTGCAGTTTCAATTTAGTTGGAGATGAGAGGAAACTTTTGCTCCAGTAACATTTGGAAACGACTTGCTGCATCATTGTTTCTGCCTTTCCAGCTCACCTCTAGTCCTTCGCTCCTTTAGCAACCAGCACTACTCTAGCGATAACATTGGAAATAATTAAGCGAATAGAAATACTGTCTTCTAGGCATTCCAATGTTATTCTGGACACATCAGCCACTCATCTATGGTAGAGTTAAAGTTAATTCGCCCCGAAGCCCCATGTTAAATAGAGGTCCAATTTCTTTGAGAGAAACGTGCATTCGGAAAGTATTCAGACCCCTTGAATTTTTACACATTTGGTTACATTACAGCCTTATTCTAAAATGGATGAAATTGTTTTTTTTCGACCCCATCAACTTACACACAATACCCCATAATGACAAAGCAAAAAAAAAATAATCCACTCTTTGCTGTGTGCTTAGGGTCGTTGTCCTGTTGGAAGGTGAACCTTTGCCCCAGTCTGAGTTCCTAAGGGCTCTGGAGCAGGTTTTCATCAAGGATCTCCCTGTACTTTGCTCCATTCATCTTTCCCTAGATCCTGACTAGTCTCTCAACCCCTGCCGCGGTATTCTCCAGACGTGATGCTTGGCATTCAGGCCAAACAGTTCAATCTTGGTTTCATCAGACCAGAGAATCTTGTTTCTCATGGTCTGAGAATTGTTTAGGCGTCTTTTAGCAAACTTCAACCGGGCTGTCGTGTGCCTTTTACTGAGGAGTGGCTTCCGTCTGGCCACTCTACCATAAAGGCCTTTGGTCGAGTGCTGCAGAGATGGTTGTCCTTCTGGAAGGTTCTCCCATCTCCACAGAGGAACTCTGGAGCTCTGTCAGAGTGACCATCGGATTCTTGGTGACCTCCCTGACCAAGACTCTTCTCCCCCGATTGCTCAGTTTGGCCGCGCGGATAGCTCTAGGAAGAGTCTTGGTGGTTCCAAACTTCTTCCATTTAAGAATGATGGAGGCCACTGTGTTCTTGGGGAACTTCAATGCTGCAGAAATGTTTTGGTACCCTTCCCCAGATCTGTGCCTCGAAACAATCCTGTCTCGGAGCTCTACAGACAATTCCTTCAACCTCATGGATTGGTTTTTGCTCTGACGTGCACTGTCAACTGTGGGACCTTATATAAACAGGGGTGTGCCTTTCCAAATCATGTCCAATCAATTAAATTTACCACAGGTGGGCTTCAATCAAGTTGTAGAAACACCGCAAGGATGATCAGAGGAAACAGGATGCACCTCAGCTCAATTTCGAGTCTCATAGTAAAGGGTCTGAATACCTATGTAAATAAGCAGTGATGCACCGATATGACATTTTTGGCCGATACCAATATCCGATATTTTCCTTGCGAAAAATACCGATACAGATAACCGATATTTAAAATTTTAGCAGCCTTTTAAGCATTCTAGTACAGTTAAATAGTTAACACACACACATGGACGCAGCGGTCTAAGGCACTGCATGAGGTGTCACTGGTTCCAATCCAGGCTGTATCACATCCGGCCGTGATTGGGAGTCCCATAGGGTGGCGCACAATTGGCCCACCGTCGTCTGGGTTTGGCCGGGGTAGGCCGTCATTGTAAATAAGAATTTGTTCTTAACTGACTTGTCTAGATAAATAAAGGTTGCACACACCACACTGACCAAAAAGTTATTTTGTTGGCATTTACGCATGTCCCCATTACCAATAAAACATAATCAAAACCTATTTCTTTCACTTACTGTGCTGTTTCGTTGTTCATTTGTTCAGTCATTTCATTCTCAACCAGGATTTCTATGGAATGCCGTTTGGGTCTTTGTGTGTCAAAAAGATACGTGTGAAATTACACTATTTGACGTGTCAAATAAGCTTGTAGATAAATCAGGACCTGAATATGACTGCACGTCACATAATAATTTAACGCGTTCATACATTTTTTACGTAGTTTTTACACATTGATTACACTATCACTCGTATTTCATATGTCACAACGATTCATCGATACGTATGCTATAATGCTGGTAAAGTCGTCTAGTGCACAAACAGTGCTGGTCATGGATGAAAACAATGTTCTTCCCCAAAAACATAGCAAAACGACATAATCTGTTTCAGTAGCTATAGTTAACTAGCTAACTAAATAGCTAGGTGTCATCATCTAAAATAACCCTCATTTATAAGACAGTTCTTATTTGATTAATGGTGGTCGGACCCATCTATGTGAAGCTAGCCACAATAAGGATTAGCCACAATAGTGGACTTTGCAGTTAGCCTTCGAAATAAAAGTATGTAATTGACAGTGATGCAAATGAATACAAATAGTAGAATTATGCCATAATTGAATAGATCACGCTAAACGAGGTTGGAATGTTGTTATATAAAATCAACAAAAGACGATAATTTGTTAATTTGACAAAAATCTGTTGAAATCACACTGGATGTATTAGACTTTAGAATTGCATTGGGGGCATACTTATTTCACTGTACAGCCTTACGTATGGATTGTGGATCAATGACATGGGATATCAGTCTACTCAATACCCAAGCTATTTTTTCCCAACGTCCTCCACAGAGTTATCAGACTCCAAAACATCCATGCAGTATTGTTTTTCCTTTGGAATAGTGTTCAATACACATAGGTTGACAATAAATGTGGCTCAATTCACAGTTGTTTCAGAGTCCCACAATAAGAGCTACGACGTGACCTCCCTGACCAAGACACTTCTCCCCCGATTGCTCGTCGTAGCTCTTATTGTGGGACTCTGCATGGATGTTTTGGAGTCTGATAACTCTGTGGAGGACGTTGGGAAAAAATAGCTTGGGTATTGAGTAGACTGATATGCCATTTCATTGATCCCAAATCCTTACGTAAAGCTGTACAGTGCAATATGAATGTCAATACACACCATAGGCTGACTGGGGAGGTGATTTCACAGTCCCGTGATAAGAGCTACAACGCTAATATTTGCGTAACTCTTCACAGTCGTGTTATGTGCGTATCACAGAATAGACTGATACCCCATTTCATTGCTTCACATTCCAACCTTGTTTAACATTATCTAGTCTAAATATGTCATGATTCCACAAATTGTAACCTTCTGCATCACTTTCAAAGAGGTACTTTCATTTTGAAGGCAAACTGCCAATTCCACTATTGTGCCTAATCCTTATTGTGGCTAGCTTCACAACACATAAGACGGTCCGGTCGAGCCTCACTAGCCAGATGAAGCTAGCTGGCTGCTTACAACATTAGCTTTGGGCAACAGGGTTAAGTAGCCGGCTAGCTATTTATTTTCATGAACTGAAGTTCAATTTCAATAGGCGAACAACAAGTGGCTACCTAGCCAATACTTCATAAATCATTGCTAAGAATAATGAACATGACTGCAGTTTCTACTGGTTATTGTTTTCAGGCTGGTTGTATTGGTGCTAGCTAGGTACCAAGCTAAAGCTAGCTAGCTACCCCAGAAGTTGCGTCAAACAAATAATGCTTAATTTCTAACGCGGTATTGTAAACACATCATTTGTGGCCAGTGTTTGCTAGTTTGTACAGCTTTGACAGTGCTACTGATAGTGGTGGCTTCCACGTGCAAATTCAGAACACACAACATTCTATAATAGAACTGTGTTATTTTACATGTCAAATTAAAAGCTTATTTAACGTGTCAAATAGTGTTATTGTCAAATAGTGTTATTTGACGTGTATATTTTTTGAAACGCAAAGACCCAAATGGCATCCCATAGTATGTCGTGAAGCTAATAGCAGTGACGCTATTACTGTGTAACTCCGGTAAGGCAACATCTGAAAAACAGAGCACTTGGTAGTGTGTACCGGTGCTCGACCAGTCGGTGAAAGCCAACATCACCCACGACAGAGAACGGTTGATTGTCAAGGGCAAGGAATTCCATTATCTTGGCGTTAATGGATTTCGCCATTGAGTTGTCTCGCTGAAATGTTCTTACTCCTTCAAATGACTGCTCGACTTGTTGACTGCTCGATCCACACAGCAGACATTGTGGGCTAGGTTAGGAATGCTGTGTTGCACGTGTGGCGCAACATTTTATGTGGCATCATTACGTCATGTACCTACGTTATATAGGTATATCGTTTTTGCACATAGGCTTTAAACTAGACATCGGGCCGATCCCGATGTTGGCATTTTAGCTAATATCGTCAGATTCCGATATGTTCACCAATATATCGTGCATCCCTATAAATAAGGTATTTTTATTTAATTTAAAAAACCTGTTTTCGCTTTGTCATTATGGGGTACTGTGTATAGATTTGATAATAAAGCTGTAACGTAACAAAATGTGGAAAAAGTCAAGGGGTATGAATACTTTCCGAATGCACTGTATATTGTGGCAACACTACAGTAACATGTCTATCCAACTGAGACTAATTAAATATGACACTTCCCAAGAAACTTACAGTACAGTGAGGGCATACATTTTTGCTATGTGTGTGGCTGTGATTCCTGCGGGGGGAAAAAACAAAACCTTGATGTTAGTCTGCTAGTACCACCATTGCCATACTCTTACCAACTGAGCCACACAGATCAGACCATTTTCCACTAACCTCCAAGGTTCCATTATCATTAACTGTTATCGTTTCTGAAAAGCATGCCCACCAAACTGCTGTGTCTAGCCTCTACCCTCAGACTTCACATACAATCCATTTCTAGGAGAGAACTCTTTTCCTCCTTAGAAACATCCAAATCTTAGAGAACTCGCCACTTGAGCTGAATTTGGAAATGAGGGAGCACAGAAGAGGACCGGGTGCTGATGCTGCTGATTTTGCAGCACCCTTCTCCCACCGTCTTCAGAGAGGAAGCTCTTCAATAAGAACTAATTTGATCAAAGCGCTCAATACCAGTGACATCAACAACAGCAGCAACCCCTCAAAACATCAACAGGGCATTCTGAGCAGAGCAGAATCCAAGCAGAGCATTCTGCTCAGCCTACATCCAACCTTTCATTCAATATCATAGCAGCAGTACAATGTAGGCCCGGGGTGAAAAGCCATGGGCCTACCTTTCTAAATAACAACTGTATACAATTAGGTTCTAAATCTGAACTAAACAGGTAGTCACCACAGAGATATTGCACAACGGTCTACTCAGATCTCCCTTTAAATGAACATAATTTAGCTGTTCAAAAAGTAGTCAAGTCAAACATCTTTCCAATGGAACTTCTCAGTCTCATGAACATCAAATTAATAGGCAAACATTAACATTCTGAAATCCATTCAGAATTTCATAGCAATGAGCTCGCTTTGGTCAAATCAGGGAATATTTTCTATTCTCAAATGTTAAAGAGGTACCAGCAGAGTCAACATCAAGCTACTGAAGTAGGACCACCAATATAAATTAACTATGTATAATAGCCCCTTTAAACAAATCAAATTAATTTTTTTGCCACATGCGCCGAATACAACAAGTGTAGACTTCACCGTGAAATGCTTACTTACAAGCCCTTAACCAACAGTGCAGTTTAAGAAAAATAAAATATTTACCAAGTAGGCTAAAATAAAAAGTAATAATAAAAAGTAACACAATATGAATAACAATAACGAGGCTAATGTAAATTGTCCGGTGGCGATTTTTATGAATTGCTCAGCAGTCATTAGACTTGGGCTTGGGGTTAGAAGCTGTTGAGGAGCCTTTTGTTCCTAGACTTGGCGCTCCAGTACCGCTTGCCGTGCGGTAGCAGAGAAAACAGTCTATAACTTGGGTGACTGGTGTCTGACAATTTTATAGGCTTTCCTCTGACACCGCCTATTATATAGGTCCTGGATGCGGTGCTCAGTGTAGATTGAGAGCCGGTGTAGATTGGCTACAAACTGTGTTTAGTAGTACATTTGGCGTAGTCTGCAGGGTGAGAAACGTATAGTTAGCATGACATCCCCCACTTCACACTATGTACTGTATAATAGCAAACTGTGGTGTAATAATACTATCATACATCATCCCTAATAACAAACAAACAAAAACGGTGACTTCTCCAAATTGCATCCCTGATTTACCGCTGTGTAGAGTGCGGCATAGACACTGAGCGCCGCCTCTTTGGAGGGGAAGGATTTGCGGGCGTGCATGATGTCATCCTCGTTGCCCGTGCACGCCCCCTGTTGGTTGACGAAGCGGGCGGTCTGCACGCAGCCCAGGGCCGTGTAGTTGGGCTTACACACCGTCAGGAAGTGGGGGGACAGGTTCCCCGTCACCACTTGGCCCGCGTTCACAAATATGTCAGTGGAGAAAAGGCCAAAAGCGTACACACCTGGAGAGGGAGGGGGAGAAATAGAGAAAGCGAGAGAGAGCGACAGAGAGAGAGAAAGAACGGGGGTAGAGACAGCGAGAGAAAGAGAGAGACAAAGGCGGGAGAGAGACAGAGAGAAAGGAGGGGCAGAAAGAGGGAGATTGATGAGGACATCAACAAAGGTCAGAGGTGAGGAAGTGAAGAGACAGAGTGATCAACCACTGTGTCTTATGAGTCACAGACTACTGATGAGCACCATGTAATTATCTTGTCTAGACTATAGTCCTTCACCTTGAATGTGTCCTTTGATGCGCTGATGGTGCAACACTAATCCATATAAAATAAACAAACAATTGCTAAATGCTTGACTGCAGTTTATGATTATTCTCAAAAGTGAGATGACAAACTACTAGTCATTGAGCTGAGAATCTATTTAACTTAACTACCCAAAGAGCTTTAAAATCTCTAAATGAGTGGTAAGAACAAGACAGGATGGTAGTGGGTTTCCATTTACTACTAGGTCTGACACATTTACTTCTAAGCCTGTCATTGCAAGAAAATCAGGTTGGACACACTTAAGCCAAGAGGGTTACACTGGAAATGTGCTTCCTGTCCTATAAGCTGCCACTGGCCAAGACTACAGGGTCTCTCTGAGGAAATACTCAGAGTCTCACAGTCACTGCAAAAACCAGAGGAGGCTGATAGGAGGAGCTATATGAGGATGGGCTCATTAGGAATGGAATAAAAACAGTAA
This sequence comes from Salvelinus sp. IW2-2015, assembly GCF_002910315.2. Taxonomy (NCBI): domain Eukaryota; kingdom Metazoa; phylum Chordata; class Actinopteri; order Salmoniformes; family Salmonidae; genus Salvelinus; species Salvelinus sp. IW2-2015. Next base: position 29,130,504 of record NC_036859.1, read on the forward strand.
CAAACACATCAAACATATGGAATCCACATGTTTGACTCAATTCCCATTATTACATTCCAGCCATTACAATGAGTCCGAGCCCATCCTCCTACAGCTCCACCCACCAGCATCCTCTGGTAAAATATAACACTACTGTTCATTTTAGGGTTGACTCTACTTAGTTGACTGGACGATTGTTTGGCCGATAGGCTGTTGGTCGACCGAGATTTATTACGTCGAGTAGTCGCAATCTTTTTTTGTTGTTGCATGGTGCACAAGATACCTGTCTGATTTGCGTCTGTCTCAGTCTATGCACGCAGCCCTCCTACTGTCTATGCAGGCAGCCCCCCTACTGTCTATGCACGCAGCCCTCCTACTGTCTATGCACGCAGCCCGCCTGTCTTGCAGGGCAGCCTCCTATGTCTATGCAGCAGCCCTCCTACTGTCTATGCAGGCAGCCCTCTACTGTCTATGCAGGCCAGCCCTCCTACTGTCTATGCACGCAGCCCTCCTACTGTCTATGCAGGCAGCCCTCCTACTCTCTATGCACGCAGCCCTCCTACTGTCTATGCACGCAGCCCCCCTACTGTCTATGCACGCAGCCCTCCTACTGTCTATCACGCAGCCCTCCTACTGTCTATGCAGGCAGCCTCCTACTGTCTATGCAGGCAGCCTCCCTACTGTCTATGCAGGCAGCCCCCCTACTGTCTATGCAGCAGCCCTCCTACTGTGCTTGCAGGCAGCCCCCCTACTGTCTATGCACGCATCCCTCCTACTGTCTATGCAGCAGCCCTCCTACTGTCTATGCACGCAGCCCCCTACTGTCTATGCAGGCAGCCCTCCTACTGTCTATGCACGCAGCCCTCCTACTGTCTATGCAGGCAGCCTCCTACTGTCTATGCAGCAGCCCCCCTACTGTCTATGCACGCAGCCCTCCTACTGTCTATGCACGCAGCCCTCCTACTGTCTATGCACGCAGCCCTCCTACTGTCTATGCAGGCAGCCCTCCTACTGTCTATGCACGCAGCCCCCTACTGTCTATGCAGCAGGCCCTCCTACTGTCTATGCAGGCAGCCCTCCTACTGTCTATGCAGCAGCCCTCTCTGTCTATTGCAGGCAGCCCTCCTACTGTCTATGCGCAGCCCTCCTACTGTCTATGCACGCGCCCCCCTACTGTCTATGCACGCAGCCCTCCTACTGTCTATGCACGCAGCCCTCCTACTGTCTATAGCAGGCAGGCCCTCCTACGTCTATGCAGGCAGCCCTCCTACTGTTATGCAGGCAGCCTCCTACTGTCTATGCAGGCAGCCCTCCTACTGTCTATGCACGCAGCCCTCCTACTGTCTATGCAGGCAGCCCTCTTACTGTCTAGCGCAGCCCTCCTACTGTCTATGCACGCAGCCCCCTACTGTCTATGCACGCAGCCCTCCTACTGTCTATGCACGCAGCCCTCCTACTGTCTATGCAGGCAGCCTTACTGTCTATGCAGGCAGCCCTCCTACTGTCTATGCAGGCAGCCCCCTACTGTCTCTATGCAGAGCAGCCCTCCTACTGTCTATGCAGGCAGCCCCCCTACTGTCTATGCACGCATCCCTCCCTACTGTCTATGCAGGCAGCCCTCCTCTGCTATGCACGCAGCCCCCCTACTGTCTATGCAGGCAGCCTCCTACTGTCTATGCACGCAGCCTCCTACTGTCTATGCAGCAGCCCCCTACTGTCTATGCAGGCAACCCCCCTACTGTCTATGCACGCAGCCCTCCTACTGTCTATGCACGCAGCCCCCCTACTGCTATGGACGCAGCCCCCTACTGTCTATGCAGGCAGCCCTCCTACTGTCTATGCACGCAGCCCTCCTACTGTCTATGCACGCAGCCCCCCTACTGTCTATGCAGGCAGCCTCCTACTGTCTATGCACGCAGCCCTCTACTGTCTATGCACGCAGCGCCCTACTGTCTATGCACGCAGCCCCCTACTGTCTATGCACGCAGCCCTCCTACTGTCTATGCACGCAGCCCTCCTACTGGTCTAGCACGCAGCCCCTCTGTCTATGCAGGCAGCCCTCCTACTGTCTATGCACGCAGCCCTCCTACTGTCTATGCAGGCAGCCCCCTACTGTCTATGCAGGCAGCCCTCCTACTGTCTATGCAGGCAGCCCTACTACTGTCTATACAGGCAGCCCTCCTACTATCTATGCAGCCAGCCCTCCTACTGTCTATGCACGCAGCCCTCCTACTGTCTATGCACGCAGCCCTCCTACTGTCTATGCACGCAGCCCCCCTACTGTCTATGCAGGCAGCCCTCCTACTGTCTATGCACGCAGCCCTCCTACTGTCTATGCAGGCAGCCCTCCTACTGTCTATGCACGCAGCCCTCCTACTGTCTATGCACGCAGCCCCCCTATGTCTATGCCACGCAGCCCCCTACTGTCTATGCAGGCAGCCCTCCTACTGTCTATGCACGCAGCCCTCCTACCTGTCTATGCACGCAGCCCTCCACTGTCTATGCACGCAGCCCCCTACTGTCTATGCACGCAGCCCTCCTACTGTCTTGCACGCAGCCCCCTACTGTCTATGCACGCAGCCCCCTACTGTCTATGCAGGCAGCCTCCTACTGTCTATGCACGCGAGCCCCCCTACTGTCTATGCACGCAGCCCCCCTACTGTCTATGCACGCAGCCTCCTACTGTCTATGCACGCAGCCCCCCTACTGTCTATGCAGGCAGCCCTCCTACTGTCTATGCACGCAGCCCCCTACTGTCTATGCAGGCAGCCCTCCTACTGTCTATGCACGCAGCCCCCTACTGTCTATGCACGCAGCCCCCCTACTGTCTATGCACGCAGCCCTCCTACTGTCTATGCACGCAGCCCCCCTACTGTCTATGCAGGCAGCCCTCCTACTGTCTATGCACGCAGCCCTCCTACTGTCTATGCAGGCAGCCCTCCTACTGTCTATGCAGGCAGCCTCCTACTGTCTATGCAGGCAGCCCTCCTACTGTCTATGCAGGCAGCCCTCCTACTGTCTATGCACGCAGCCCTCCTACTGTCTATGCAGGCAGCCCTCCTACTGTCTATGCACGCAGCCCTCCTACTGTCTATGCACGCAGCCCTCCTACTGTCTATGCACGCAGCCCCCTACTTTCTATGCAGGCAGCCCTCCTACTGTCTATGCACGCAGCCCCCCTACTGTCTATGCAGGCAGCCCCCTACTGTCTATGCAGGCAGCCCTCCTACTGTCTATGCAGGCAGCCCTCCTACTGTCTATGCAGGCAGCCCTCCTACTGTCTATGCAGGCAGCCCTCCTACTGTCTATGCAGGCAGCCCTCCTACTGTCTATGCACGCAGCCCCCCCACTGTCTATGCACGCAGCCCTCCTACTGTCTATGCAGCAGCCCTCCTACTGTCTATGCACAGCCCTCCTACTGTCTATGCACGCAGCCCTCCTACTGTCTATTCACGCAGCCCTCCTACTGTCTATGCAGGCAGCCCCCTACTGTCTATGCAGGCAGCCCCCTACTGTCTATGCACGCAGCCCCCTACGCTATGCACGCAGCCCCTATGTCATGCACGCAGCCCCCCTACTGTCTATGCACGCAGCCCTCCTACTGTCTATTGCACGCAGCCCTCCTACTGTCTATGCAGGCAGCCCTCCTACTGTCTATGCACGCAGCCCCCTACTGTCTATGCACGCAGCCCCCTACTGTCTATGCACGCAGCCCCCCTACTGTCTATGCACGCACCCTCCTACTGTCTTTGCACGCAGCCCTCCTACTGTCTATGCACGCAGCCCTCCTACTGTCTATGCAGGCCAGCCCCCCCCTGTCTATGCACGCAGCCCTCCTACTGTCTATGCACGCACCCTCCTACTGTCTATGCAGGCAGCCCCCTACTGTCTATGCACGCAGCCCCCTACTGTCTATGCACGCAGCCCTCCTACTGTCTAATGCAGGCAGCCCTCCTACTGTCTATGCACGGCAGCCCCCTCAACTGTCTACTATGGCAGGGCACCCCCACTGTCTATGCACGCAGCCCCCCTACTGTCTATGCACGCAGCCCTCCTACTGTCTATGCACGCAGCCCCCCTACTGTCTATGCACACAGCTCCTATACCCTCCTTATTGTTATTATTTCAATTATTATTATGATCATCATAATAATGATAAGTAATGTAGTTATCATTAGTAGGTTTTGTATAGTAGCCTTGTATAACCACCATCGAGCTGTAGGCCTGTTAAGTCTTAATACCATAACCTACTTACGCCTATATTTCAATAAATAAGCTACTGTATCAGTCAACCAATCATTAATTCGTTCATGCCATCACACAGCATACGAGACATTCATGCTTTGAAATGCAATCAAGCATTTTAGTTATAAAATTAAATAACAAAAGGAGCTTGAATAATTAGCCTAAACAATAAATAAACCGCAATTAATGAATGCATGCAACTGTTTTTAGACTGCTTTATATATATATATATWTTTTTTTTTTTGTTAGAACAGACTCTCTGATTCACACATTTATTTAGTGTTGTTTACACTGTTAAAAATGGTCTGAAAAAAATATATTATTCAAATCTAACAGCAACTGTTTGTCACACATAATACACTCACAACGCTTGCTCCTATAACCTCATTTTTCTTGACCTCCAGGCATTTCAGTAACAGAACTTTTCAGTCAGAAACAAGTAAGAAACTAAATGGCTGTAATGATGTTGCAGCTTCAGCACGGATAACGCAATAAACACTTACTGTGCTGTGGTGCCTTTTCACTGCAGTAGGGAGGAGAGAGAGACAACGTGCGCCAGTCACACAGGCACTCGCTGTCATCAGGCTCTTTCTTGAGTCATTTTTGTGTCTTAATTATTTAATCAAACTGTATGCTTAAAGCATCAGACAAGCTCAGTGCATATGTAGTTGATTTTATTCAAACACTGTCTGTCTACATATGGGAAAATAAGTTGAAACATTTCAAACAATCGACTGGTTGTCGACTGGCTGTCGGCGACAGTCCTAGTCCATAGTACAGCTACTCAAAATGATTTTATCCAATCAATTCCGCTCCATGCCATTTCTAGAGCATTTGGTCATTTTATTTTCATACAGCAAGGGTAAACACCCCAGAGCATTGCTTCAAGCAAGCCCACGGCAAAGACAAACATTCCATTCATCTTTAGTGTTGACTGCAGCCAGACATAGGATAGGTTCAACTTTGTTGGCACTGATGATAGCTTAGAAGATGTTTCTACATTGCATTTTACTAGCAGCATTAAATATAGATAAGCATCACTTATCATCTTATTTTGAGTCAGACCTTTCCTGTTCACCACTTATGGTGAACAGGAAACAATCGTTGTTGAATTTGAAGTGCAGACCTTTGAAATTATATTGTGCACAAGGTACGTGCTACCACATCATAAGTTAGGGCAGCCATTTTACATGGGGACAGTAAGCATTCGGCAAATGGTATGGAGGTAGGTTACTGCCAAAATACGTACCCAGGAAGCGGAAGGTCCTGCGCACCAGAGGGTTGAGGTAACAGCAGTCTCCCATGACAATGATCTTCTCCCGATTGTCCAGGTCCTCTGACACATACTGGAGCAGAAACAACAACGACTCTATCGCTGTGATCTAACATACAGAGAGAGAGAGAGAGAGACTCTAATCGCTGTGATCTAACATACAGAGAGAGAGAGAGAGATAGACTCTAATCACTGATAACAGGATCTGAATATTGTGACCTGATTTTGCAGAAAATGCCATTCATTGAAATCATGGTCCGTTATGCTAACAAATGCAGCTGATTTTCGGGACATTTCTCTGATATAGCGATGCCTTTGTACCACTTGAACCAAATATTCCCTTGAGGGCACAAATTAAGACCTATTCTTGTTGTCTCGCTGCAACCAAGAATAGAGTCCAGTATATAAACCTAAGGCGGAAGAATACTGCACCAATGAACAATGGAGTTGATTTGGGCTCTGATTCAGTTCAGCTGTAATGCCAGTGTTCCACTACAGCTGTTGGCCTTGATTGGCCCGTTTAGCTGAATCGCCAGAGGTCAATGGGTTGAAACACTGATAAGCGCCTTCAGAAAAAGACACAAGGAACTGTGCAGATGCCTAGTATAATGTGTGCAATCATTTCCTGAAACAGAGAACTAAACATTTTGTGGTGGTAGAACGTTAAACCATTGTGTGTGACACCGGTGGTTGGCAATCATGATAGGTTTGTGACTTAAGCCATCAGCTTTAAGAGTGTGGAACAGTAAAGCTGCAGTCTAGACCAGTTGGACCATTCATAATGCAGCAGAGAGAGCAGACATGTTCATAATCTTCTGTAACAGCACATCTCTTAGTCAAAACTGGGTTCTGTTCTTCTTTCTCCCTAGTGTCCCTAGACACTATCCTTACCAGACCTATTGAGTATGGAACAATCAAAAACAGAATCATGATGGAATCACAGCAGAAAAGTATGCCAACTGGGCCTATGCCTTCTAAATACTTAGATGTTCAGGACTTTGTAAGTTGTTAACATTCATTTTACAAGTCATAATGGCACAGTTCTGAAGCACAAAACAAAAACGGACAGAAATCCAGTAATAACTTCCTTTGTTTCCATCTGGAATGAAGCCAGATTACTTTCATTATTTATTTTCTGTCTGATGATTTTGAGTGTGCCATCCTAACTGTGTCACTTTTAATTATATAGTCTTGTTCTAGAACTTTTCCATAGGTAAATGTTTGACAAGTGTTTGGTTTGGCAAGTTCATGAAATCAATTGTGCATAAAACTGTTTGAGCATTCCTGTCTTCAAAGAAGTGACTTCAGCTACCTTTACTCTTCCATTCTGATCTGTCATCTTCAATACATCTACTTATTAATAAATGCAACATTATCTCTTTGATCAAATATGTATCAGATATATATTTTAACCCATCAGCACTTCAGCCCAATGCATAACATAACATTAGGCACTTCTCATAGGTAGGCCTGCTGTGGAGCACAAACAAACCACTATTCTTTTTGTGCATTCTTCTCTCTAGCCACCCTGTTTCTCCTTGTGACAGTGTGACCTTGTGCGAACAGATTTCCCCTCCATTATCGCCCATGTCTCTGGTCTTGTAACAGTGTGAAAAAGCACATGGAGTGGCTGGTCGAACTTGTGAACTCGGCCACAAAATGTGACACAGCTATCCACTCGAACCAGGGTGTCTTCGAAGTACAGCACAGTAGGCATGAGTGCAGCTGACGTTACAATGAGAAATCAGTGGGACCATCTCTCTCTCTCTACTACTGGCACTCTTTGCAGCTGGCCCTCACATTCCAGTGAGAGAAAGTGGGAGAGAACGAGAAAGACCCACTGGTTGAATCAACGTTGTTTCTAGGATTGGGCGGTATCCAGATTTTCATATCGTCATACCATCCTTTTCTCATCCCGGGATTTACGGTATTACCGGCATAGCACACAAGGGGGCACTAAAAACGCAAGTAAAGCCCATTGGGCCTCTATAACCAGAATGCTAATAAAATTTGCACAAACTAATAGTGAAATCACATAAATGCTAACGAGTGAAACCGAACTTAAACGAATTGCAAAGAGAGGCAAATCCAGCTCATAAAGTTATACAAGCATTTCTAGTAGCTACTGAATGTCATTTTCAGTGAGTGTGGACATTTATAAGTAAAAGTAAACTAAATAAATTGTGCAAATGAAAAATGTTGTGATGCATGTTTTCTGAAGGAAGAGCAGCATGTATACACGGAGCAGAGGTGACAAGAACAGAGGAGGAAAAAAACTCTAGTAGGAAGCACAGGGAAAAAATGGCAACTGGACAGAACTCATCCAGAGCTCTTTGACTTCTGGCAGAAAGTCATAAGATATCTGATGGCAAACATTAAGTAGTGAATTGCATACAGGTGTAACTTCATCACCTCATGTGCGCCGCACAACAGACACTCAGTGACAGATATAGAACACTGTGGACTCACCAGCTCACTTCCTGTTGTGCTAATTACAAACAAACACCTGACTGGCTCAGAGAGTGAGAGAGAGAGTGAGAGAGACAGACAGACAGACAGACAGACAGACAGACAGACAGACAGACAGACAGACAGACAGACAGACAGACAGACAGACAGACAGACAGACAGACAGACAAATAATGTGAAAAATAAATCTCTATCAAATAGTCCAAGCCCCCAATCCATTGAGAAGCAGTTCAAAACATGGTGATGACTAATATCAGCTGATAAAAAAATGATATGAAGGAAACCATTGAATGTGATGGTCAGCCTACTTGAATCAAGCCTTTGGACATGATGTGCCCAGTAGCCTAAGACTTGCTTTCCATGAACAAACCATCCATTTAATCTATTCCCACTTTTCTTTTAATGTTGTCAAGCAATCATTATTTAGGCTTTAGAAACCTACTGTAAATAAGACAAGTGTTGGTCAATCTGCTTCATGACAAATCACCAGTCTTTTCAATAAAAAAACATATAAACGATTGTTCATAAAGGAAGTTATTAATAGCCATTAATTAAACTCTAATATGCTCCCCATTTCTCTTCACAGAGCACAGGGGCCTAAACCCTGTGCAGTGTATTCACGTCTCACTGCAAACCCATCCCCTATTCCCTGGTCCTATACTGTGAACAAGATCGAGCCCGAGCCTTACTCACTGCTCACTAATAATAGCAATCATGCCATCTTTGGCCCATAAATGTCAAACAGTATTACCCTGATGAGTGGGACTGTTCCTCTGGCCGCTTTACAAGGACTACAGCAGGCAATTATTTTATTCTTGGCCAAATAACGGCAGAGCACGCAGGGCACGTGCCCAGGGGCCCAGACCTCCAGGGCCCCGCCATTGATTTTATTAGTCACTCTCACTCAGATATTATATTAACATGACATAAGTCATGACATAATGTGTAGAATTGCTTTAAACTGCAAAGATTTCTCTCCACCACATGGCATGAAAACTTGTTTTAAAACAATAACACATTCTCTACACCCCAAAATGTGTAGGATTGCAGTAAATGTACTTTAAAACTTAAATGTTTCTCTCCATCGTGAGGAGGGGTGCCACTAAAAATGTTTTTTTTTTGGGGGGGTGGGGTGTCTCCTAACAAAACCCCGCTTAGGGGACATATGTTTTCATGAGCTTGGGTCCCAGGGAAATGCTGAATTTGTAATTTGGGTCCCAAGGCTGCAAAAGTTTAAGAACCCCTGGTCTAGAGTAATGAGACCAAACCCTTACCTGTGGCTTTGTCACAAATTACACATCATTCCYATATGGGGCACAACTTTGGGTGGAATTTGATACTTGCACTATATGTCTCTCATAAATGTGGCTCGTCTCAGGAAACAAGGCATATGTCTCATGAGAGCGGCATTTGAACGCAAACATTTATTTTTTATCACATTTTTTGGGGGGGAAACGCCTTCTGGAACATGCCTTAATAACAAACTTGTCCATCAATACGCATACAATTGTTAAATTAGTTGATTTAGCCACGGAATGGGCTGGACATGCTGGGAGATGAGTTTGGATTGGTCTGCCATGTAGCATGCTTCTGTCTATAACGTGAGCTGTTCAGTATGAGTTGACAGTCCTTTCTACCGCACTGTTTTTGAAATATATAACGTTAGCCATCGAGAACTACAAACGTTTTGCTACTTTTCTCAACAACATTGATGCCCTGAATTTAGCAGGTGCTATCAACAGATCAGTTGGGAAAAGTGATGGGCTACTTTCTGCACAAGTGTCAGTGTGAACCGGAGTGACTTGACACAACGCTGGCCAAACAAGATGTAGCTACAAACAAAATGGAGTTAAATTGTGAAGCGTTCATCCATGTATACGGGTAAGAGTCTAGCTACATTTTCAGATATACGTTTCTCATTTTGTCAAAAAGTTGTTTTTATTGCAAGTTCAAGTGTACTGTTAGTTATCTAGCAAACGTTAGCTTGCTGGCTCGCTAGCTAACGTTATGTGTATGATCCAGTAATATTATTAGAATCAGAAAACCATTTGCATTGCTAGTTATAGCCTAATGTTAGCTAGCTAACATTGAACCTAGTTTATTAGCTTTAGCTACCTGAAGATTCATATTACAGCTATGACAATGTTTGTATTGGTAGTAGTATGAGTTGGGATTATGCCGGGTTAATTGTTTAGCTAGCTAGCTACATGTCTAAACAAAAGACTCCACTTCGGCCAGATTATTACATAATCCATCAAATTAGCCAGGTGTGTCTGGGGGTGATTACGGCTATCTATTTGATTTTATGAACATGTGTACATATCTAGACAATAGTGACCCATCCACTTAGCTAGATGTGGCTGGGGGGGTGACATTTCCTTCAAGTTACTCATCAATTTAGACAAGTGTGTCAGGTAAGCGTCATCTAATAATTATAAAATATTTCTGTTTTTGATATTGCTACTATGCATGTAACCACTTCACTGTACCGTTTTGGGGCGGCAGGCAGCCTAGTGGTTAGAGTGTTGGACCAGTAACCAAAAGGTTGCTAGATTGAATCCCCGAGCTGACAAGGTAAAAATCTGTCGTTCTGCCCCTGAACAAGGCTGTTAACCCACTGTTCCTAGGCTGTCATTGTAAATAATAATTTGTTCTTAACTGACTTGCCTAGTTAAATAAAGGTTAAATAAAACAACAACAATAAATACACCTTCTGTATCCTGTGCATGTGAAAAACTTATTTGATATAGTGTGTTTGCCACATGGCCTGGCATGTGAATCCATAAAGAGATGGGTGGGGCTAAGGCTTAAGAGGCTGTGAATGAGGCTTTGTTGGTTTGGCAATGCCACTGTCAGTCAGAGAAACATGCTGAGAAGGATTATTAGCACAGCAAGCAAGGTACTTGGAGTCAAACAGACAGGCCTGGATGAGATTTTTAAGGTCAGGGCCCTCCGTAAGGCTCACAAAATCATTTTAGACCCAAGTCACCCCCTGTACCTGGACTTTGAATTACTCCCCTCTGGGCGCAGGTATAGGGCACCCCTCAGCAGGAAAAATAGAACGAGACAATCATTTGTGCCAGGTGTGATATCCCTCTTAAATAGCTCGGGCAAATGTTCCCATTGACCCCGTAAGGCCAGYAGGYTAGTCTTTTCTTMTTTTTWAAATTTWAAATTTWAAATTTTATTTTATTTATTGRTGCGTGACTGTTATTGAAAGTTGTATTGTCAATCTTGTTTTGTATTTAACGCCACTTTAAATGTGTACATGACACTGCAACAAAATTTCCCCATGGGGACAATAAAGTAAGTAAGTAAGTAATGATGCTGAATGGGTTTAGACAAAGAAAAGCTCTCCAGTAGGTGTACCAAAACATTCAAGCGGGGTTACAAGTTTCAAAGCAGAATTACTTTCCCATTGTTCCTCAACTGTAGTGTAGGATATACCATTTTGTAGCTCTGAGTCTTTACTTTTATCCAATGTAAAAAAACAATTTCAAATTTTGCTACATAAGACCGAATCGAGGCGGTCGGTCACAAATACACATTTGATTGGGTGATCTCATCATCTATCTCATCCAAATGAAAAGGGATCAGCAGGGTTCTGCGTGTACGTCATAGATGACTTTAAACTTTGCTCATTTAAAGCGTCAAATGAAATTGAAATGAGGTGATTATTGGTTAGAGGTTACTCAAACTGTGCGGCTAGTGGTCAATGGGAGCTGGACTGGACATTCAGAGCTAGGCTACATCTGAAAAGTATGTGCTAGCATGATACTGCACAGAGGACATGTTGGACAACTTTACATTTTGGAATATCCTCAACTGCTGTATAACTTAACCAGTATATTTTGTAACTTGTGAAGACATTGAAGAACTGAACAAAGCAGCAGAAGAGTGACATGAAAGCCGGAAAGACAAATCTGCATACAACTGCTAAGATTTTTTTTTTTTAAATGAATGACTATAGTAATAAATAAATATCTAATGCCTTGGAGAATTATGGAGAAAGATAGCTGATCCATTCCACGAATCACAAATAAACATATCCACTTAATAAAATAAGTTCTGTGACTACCAATGACCCAAACTCACTCTTTAACAGTTTTGAGATTAGAGAGAGAGAAACTCCCCCTAAACTCACTTGTGAAAATCACACCGAGTCTACCTCCTGGAATCAAATTATTCATGATCTCATTTAAAGCCAAGCGTTGAGTGGAACATCTCACAAAACAGCACTATGGATTAATAAGTGGCCTAGATCTCAAACAGTGTTATCATTAAGCATCCTGACATCCAATCGCAGGGGGCAGAAGTGATTTAAAAGATATAAGTGAAGCAGAAGGAAAAGGAAAAAGCAAGTTCGCTAAACGTGTGGCGACTGTACTACTAATGACAGGTCACATAGTTCCGGTTTTAATGAAATCATCCATCAGAAGAAAAAAGGCTGTTGTTGTCCAACAACCAAGGGGCGTAAAAAGTGTGTGTCCAAATTATTGTGTCTGCACGTGTGTGTGAATGCATGGATGTGTTCGTGTGTTTTATATGGGCGGTTTAAAATCAATGTAGACTTACTCTAATGGACATGGAGAGAGAATGAGTTCCTGGTTAAGGCAATGTCAATAGCAGTGCACAATGTATAGAGCTAATGTGTCCTTTCCGATGAACATTGATGCAATGTATGTCATGGTATGAAAATAAAGTTTCCATCCAACATTTTTATGCGAGTCACGACAGGCCTTTGTCGGTTAAGTTTCCAAATGTTGACAAAACAAAATACGCTGGACAAGGTGGAATGTTTTTGTGTCTGTAAAATGTTTAATGCGAGAAATGGCAGTGGAAATGCCTTTATGCGCAAATACTGATATAATAACCATTATATCGTAGTAAAGTTGGAGTCACGCGATGACATGTTGTGTGGTCTTCCCACTACGACTTGGGGAAAGCATGCAGTTTATTATGCTACAGATGAAATAAGTTATGATGAACTTCATAGGGTGGTGAATGTGCACAGTGATGAGCTTGATGCGCCTTTCCAATAAATATCCAGGGTCTTATTCTGGTGACATGATGAGTGATGCTTGGCTGCTATTTGACAAATAAAAATAATCTTGCTCTTGTCTATAATAATCTCATCATGTAGGCTAGCCTATCCTCACTATGTCTGCAAGCTGTTGGCTAGAGCACACGGAGCACACGTACCAAGACCAGTGTGGGCACATTTGCTATTTAACGCAACAGTTTGTCACAAAATCATCGGTAGAGTTGAAAATGCGGCGGAAACCAATTTAACTTTTGTATTTTTATCCACAACAAGTCAATTTGATGGAAACATCTCTGTTGGGGAAATGTTTGTATGCAGATTTTTGAATATTTGCATGAAAATCTGTCACCAATTGGATGGAAACCTAGCTCATGACAATAATTAAATTGCAGGCATTGACTATTTCACATTGTGGATGATGGATAAGGATGTCAAATCACTGATCAATAATGACCATTACAATGGTTAGGTAGGCCCTGTGTTGTTCCTAGTCCTATCACTATTGTTATTTATTTGTATTTTTTATTTTACCTTTATTTAACTAGGCAAGTCAGTTTAAGAACAAATTCTTATTTTCAATGACGGCCTAGGAACAGTGGGTTAACTGCCTTGTTCATGGGCAGAACGACAGCTTTTTACCTTGTTAGCTCGGGGATTCGATCTTGCAACCTTTCGGTTACTAGTCCAACAATGGCAGCAGTGGATTCAACTAATACATTGGTTGTGGAGTTGGGTAGTTGGGGAGAGGTACCTATCAGGATGCTTGATGCTACTAAACATAGTAACACACAGCTATAGAAACTGTATACAGTTTTCATACATAACATAAACATATCTGTTTATGAGCTGACCTTTCCTGATGTTAATTAATCTAAAAGTGGCGATCATCAGCTGAAACAACAACAAAGTGTTCTCCCCGTTCCTGTTTCGGTATAAAGCTGAGGGATGGGGCTGGAGAGATGTAACCCCTCTCAAATTCATTGACCGAGCTATGGATGCAAGGACTGACCCTCCATGGTATCAAAATTATAGTTTTAACCATGTTTTGAGGCTATATATATATATATGTATGATTGTAGACCTTTCCTGCATTCAAATGACCAAATCGCCCACTAGTAGCCTCATGGGTGGAATGTTATTAATATTTTTCAGAATTTCTTCATTACTAAACATTACTTAAAAATAAAAAAGTCTAACGCTTTTGTTCTATTTCAGTCTTCTGTGATATATATTAAGTGTAATATTGGGTTGCAAACTCAAAATGTAATACATTTCAACTGTATATCTGACATGGTACAGGTGTTTTCTTTTGTTTAAGCGAATAGCATGTACGTATGTGAGGTGTATACTTCTGTTTCAAAGTAGATTTGTTTAAGACTACCAAGAAACACTCTGGGTGACCCTGATACAGCCCAGTGCAGTAAAATGTTAATTTGATCAATCTTTTGTTGCTGAGAATTTTCCTGCATCAAGTTAGTAATGTACACATTAGTAACATGTGTTGTCAAAAATAGAAGTCTTGACTAGGGCTGTGGCGGTCACGAAATTTCATCAGCCGGTGATTGTCAAGCGAATAACTGTCAGTCTCAGGGTAATTTACCATTAATTAACATAAACACATTTAGCATCTCCTGGCTTCCAACAAGCCACTGATACAGACCTTTGGAACATCTACATTTTAAAAAGTCTAATAAATCCATGTCATATAGCCTACACCTTTACAATAAATCCATTACTTATTTTAGACAGGTCTAAAGAAGTATGATATGAAGAAAATGTAGTCTATTTCAGAAGAACAGAATAGCATACTCTGAGTTGTCGTTATGTTAGGTCCTGATCTGGCTATGCCTGTCACGTCCTGACCATAGAAAGCCAGTATTGTCTATGGTAGAGTAGGTCAGGGCGTGACTAGGGGTTTTAGTCTAGTTTATTATTTCTATGTGGGGGTCTAGGTTTCATTTTCTATGTTGGGGTTTGTGTATGATTCCCAATTAGAGGCAGCTGGTAATCGTTGTCTCTAATTGGGACCATACTTAAGTTGCATTTTTCCACCTGTGGGTTATGTGATATTGTTTATGTTTAGTTGCCTGTTAGCACTGCATTGTCGTCACGGTTCGTTTATTCTTTATTTGTTTTGTCTTTGCTAAAGTTTCACTTTACTCTTTAATAAATATGTGGAACTCTACATTCACTCTGCGCCTTGGTCCGACCACCATTATTACGAACAACGTGACAATGCCAAATGGCTGTGGGCTACACTAGTTCATTTAGCAAATCTTTAGCGGACAAGATTTGCTTAGAATTCCGTGGCATTATTTTATAGTATGAAGAATAGAATTGAACAAAGCTGAATAAAATAGAAATGATATTTTCTCCAAACAATGAGGGAGTGTGCACATGCGGCTATTCTGTGTTGAGCAGTTAATAAAGAAATAGGTATTCCTATATGCTTAATTTAGAGTTATTAATGTAACTTTAGTTGTTCTACAAACTAGGGATGCACCAATATGACATTTTTGGCCATACCGATATTTTCCTTGTCAAAAAACCCGATACCGACACCCAATATAAAACTGTTTCGCGGCCTTTTAGGCCTTCTAGTACAGTTAAATAGTTGAAACACACACACACGCACACACACGTACACGCACACACACACTGACCAAAAAGTTATTTTGTTGACATTTACGTATGTCCCCATTACCAGTAAAACATAATCAAAACCTATTTCTTTCACTTACTTGCTGTGATGTTTCGTTGTTAATTTGTTCAGTCGTTTCATTCTCAACCAGGATTTCATCATACATGTCAAGCAGTGAAGTTTCAGCTCTGTCTGTCCGTGGCCTCTCTTCCTCGGTGCGCACTGTAACGTTTCATGTAAACCCTGTTTCTTGTCGGCATCGAAGTAGCGGTCCTTGTACCTAGCATCAAGCATGGTGGCGACACAGTAAAGAGGCTCAGAGTGAATGCCACCGAATCGCTTGTTCACAGCCTCTAGTAGACTACTTTTCCAAATTAACCCCACGGTCTGTGTCGGCAGTTTTGTTGAGCAGGTGTTTCAATGCCATGACAGAGGSTATCACGTCTGCTGCAGACGCAGTTGATGAGATTATTTCTCGAGTCAGTTGTTCGAATGGAGCTAGGATTGTGTTCATGTTTCCAAGTTTCAAACATGTTGTCAAATGCCATTGAAATGGTAGCAGCGGTATGAGAACCAGCACATTCTTAAGCATGCAATACGGCTTTCCTCAGTACGAAATCGACCCACTATGCTGTCAGACTCAGTATGCTCATGGGGCTGACATCACAGGTCCATATGTCAGTCGTGAAGCTAATAGCAGTGACGCCCATAGCAAGTAGCTCATGGATGTGCATTTCAACAATACTGTGTAACTCCGGTAGGGCAACATCTGAAAAATAGTGCCTCCTTGGTAGTGTACCGGGGCTCAAGGTGCTCGACCAGTCGGCGAAAGCCAGCATCATCCACGACAGAGAACGGTTTATTGTCAAGGGCAATGAATTCCATTATCTTGGTGATAATAGATTTTGCCTTTGAGTTGTCTCGCTGAAATGTTCTTACTCTTTCAAATGACAGCTCGACTTGTTGACTGCTCGATCCAAACAGCAGACATTGTGGGCTAAGTTTGGAATGCTGTGTTGTGCGTGTAGCGCTATATTTTTCCTGGCGTCATTAAGTCATCTACCTACGTTATATAGGTATAAACATCAGCTTGACATCGGTTTTGCACAACGGCGTTAAATTAGACATCGTGCCGATGTCGATGTTGGCATTTTTATATCGTCCGATTCCGACATGCTTACCGATATATCATGCATCCCTACTACAAATGTTGGGCTATGTGTTTTGATTTTTAATACATTGAAAGGCTGCATTATGCGACTCTAATGATGATTTGAAAAAAGTTGCTTGAAAGGCATGAGCTCTGCTTTGTTTTTCATGCAGGCTGTACACACTACATCAGTCACTCATTCACAATTTGACAAGCTCTTGATAATGCCTAAAATTTCACGGTGGCATCCCCTTGTGTGGCCATAACGCACCCTAAAAAATCCATGCCTTTTACGCAACTGCGTGCGTCCTTATCCAATTCCAAGGTACATATTGACGATATTGGAAGAACTGTCCACATTTACTTTTCGTCAGCCAAGAAGATGAGTAGACATAACGAACAGCAAAAGCACTAGCCTATGCCAATCTACTATCCCTCATAGTACAGAAGCCTACCTATTCTATTCTGTGCGAGAAATAAATATTCCAAACATAGTCTGGGACAGTTGTGGGATGCGTTAGATTTTTTACGCAATGTGGCTGACACAACAGATGAGAACGTTTAGCTTAAAATGTTGACCGACTATTAGGCTTTTTCTTCACATTATAAGCGCAGCAATGCGCACCTGGTAGTAGGCTATCAGCACGAATGTTCCATTAGCAGAAAACACCATTATCAAAAATGACCGCAAATGCAATTATGCATGTAATGCATTTATTATAAAGGTGCATTTTTATGGTGAAAATTATCTTTCCCAAACTTGAAACTCACGCACTGCTTATGTATGCCAGTTAGGATCTACACCCATTGTAAAGCGGATTAATGTGCTTAATTTTAAGAAGTGATTTGGCTACTTTAGTTGTGATACAAACCGTATCAAAACATATAGGCGTATGGGCTAGGCTACATGAGGGGTGCAACTATGATTAGAAAAAGTCGCAAAAAAGGCATTGTTTCTTATGCTGGGCATCAATCACAAGTGATAATATATAATTCACAAGTGATAGGCTAATATTGTCACCCATCAGACTATTCTTGATTTAATCTTGTCTTTACATATACAAAATAATATGTGTGAAATTTGTTTTGATTTAGAATGGAGCATTATGATGCACCTGTCTCGAAACAGGAGCAGTGGGAAAAAATACATGTCATCTATGCACTTTAATAGCGGATGGAGGATGCTTTTCACGTGGTTCCTTTTCATGTCAGCCAGGTAGGCTATACTCCTGTTGTAAATATAATCAATTTGCTTAATATTAGGAAAGTTGAGAAATAAATATAATAGGCCTAGCCTATAGAAAGCTGATGGGATCCTTCTCTTTTTAGTAAAGGCCATCACTATGTTTTCTCACGCAACTGCATAGCCTATAGAAATGTTGCGCAACATGAGCTCATGGGCTCTCATGAAGTGTTTGTTTAGATTTCTGATTACATTTGCATTGATGTCAGAGTGATTAGAGGGACAATAGAGTGCTGATTACCAGGCAGTTAGAAAGTTTGGTAGGCTACCAATGACCAGCAGCAGCATCAGAGCTTGGAGAAGCCTAATTACCGTGACTAAATGGTCATGACTGGTGACCGCCGGTTTGACGGTAATACGGTCACCGCGACATCCCTAATCTTGACAACATAGATAGTGTATAAAGGTAACTCATCCTAGCCTGGGTGCCAGTCTGTTCCTGCTCTCTTGTCAATTCCACAAGGAATACTGCATTGCTGAGGAAGAGCTTGCAAGTAAGCATTTCACTGTACTGTTTACACCTGCTGTATCCTGTGCATGTGGCAAATAAACTTTGATTTGATTTAGAGACAGCACAGTGGAAAACTGTGCCATCTCCTTTGATTTAGCTTGAGAAGTCAGTGTTTGAATTGTTTTGTGTTTTTGTGTGTGTGTGTGTGTGTGTGGTGTGTGTGTGTGTGTGTGTGTGTGTGTGTGTGTGTGTTGTGTGTGTGTGTGTGTGTGTGTGTGTGTGTGCGTGCGTGCGTGCGTGCGTGCGTGCGTGCGTGCGTGCGTGCGTGCGTGCGTGCGTGCGTGCGTGTCGTGCGTGCATGTGTCTCGATGGTGATGCTTCTGCTGCTACTCTTTTATTGATAGCTGGTACGTCAATATCTCGCTCATCACAAATTCCCCCTCAACATTATATAGGGCCATAAGGGAGGTCCAGGGAACTCTAGGGCAAGGCTAAGCCGGTGGAGAGCTTCAGTGGATGTTTCTGATTCTAATCTTCCCAGGATTTGGGGTTGGACTGTGTAAGATATTTACCCCATCTAATGATAAAATGGAATTCATCCCTGTACAGGCCAGGAACTGACAGAGCCAAGGATTTCTCTACCCAACTCAAAGGTCCTCAGACATTCGCCTTTGGGCGCATGGTTGAAAAGGTTTGCATTCCCAACAATACATAAAACCCACAAAGCTACTGACAACTGGTAGCCTACTAAACCATGGCAGTACTTCAGGTCTCAAAAAAAGGTGAGGTCACTGAACAAGCATGGCTAGCTCTCACTAGCTAGTTAGCTAGTTAACATCTGCAATATTACAGTCGTGGCCAAAAGTTTTGAGAATGACACAAATATTAATTTCCACAAAGTTTGATGCTTCAGTGTCTTTAGATATTTTTGTCAGATGTTACTATGGAATACTGAAGTATAATTACAAGCATTTCATAAGTGTCAAAGGCTTTTATTGACAATTACATGAAGTTGATGCAAAGAGTCAATATTTGCAGTGTTGACCCTTCTTTTTCAAGACCTCTGCAATCCGCCTTGGCATGCTGTCAATTAACTTCTTGGCCACATCCTGACTGATGGCAGCCCATTCTTGCATAATCAATGCTTGGAGTTAGTCAGAATTTGTGGGTTTTTGTTTGTCCACCCGCCTCTTGAGGATTGACCACACGTTCTCAATGGGATTAAGGTCTGGGGAGTTTCCTGGCCATGGACCCAAAATATCTATGTTTTGTTCCCCGAGCCACTTAGTTATCACTTTTGCCTTATGGCAAGGTGCTCCATCATACTGGAAAAGGCATTGTTCGTCACCAAACTGTTTCTGGATGGTTGGGAGAAGTTGCTCTCGGAGGGTGTGTTGGTACCATTCTTTAGTCATGGCTGTGTTCTTAGACAAAATTGTGAGTGATCCCACTCCCTTGGCTGAGAAGCAACCCCACACATGAATGGTCTCAGGATGCTTTACTGTTGGCATGACACAGGACTGATGGTAGCGCTCACCTTGTCTAATCCGGACAAGCTTTTTTCCAAGTGCCCCAAACAATCGGAAAGGGGATTCATCAGAGAAAATGACTTTACCCCAGTCCTCAGCAGTCCAATCCCTGTACCTTTTGCAGAATATCAGTCTGTCCCTGATGTTTGTCCTGGAGAGAAGTGGCTTCTTTGCTGCCCTTCTTGACACTAGGCCATCCTCCAAAAGTCTTCGCCTCACTGTGCGTGCAGATGCACTCACACCTGCCTGCTGCCATTCCCGAGCAAGCTCTGTACTGGTGGTGCCCCGATCCCGCAGCTGAATCAACTTTAGGAGACGGTCTTGGCGCTAGCTGGACTTTCTTGGGCGCCCTGAAGCCTTCTGCAGAAATGCAGTGGAAATGTTTTTTGGGGATACAGTTCATTTGCATGGCAAATAGGGACTTTGCAATTAATTGCAATTCATCTGATCACTCTTCATAACATTCTGGAGTATATGCAAATTGCCATCATACAAACTGAGGCAGCAGACTTTGTGAAAATTATTATTTGTGTCATTCTCAAAACTTTTGCCCACGACTGTACACTGAGGTGTCAAGTCAGGCTTTTTAATCTAGCTCTCTAGCTCTGGCAATTTTTCCAAAGCTCAGGTCGGTCTTAGAGCAGCTGAGTAAAAGGTATTTTTGTATGAACCTCCTAGCTGTTCCCTATCTATCTGCAATAAAAACTTGTCCTACGTTGGTATTGCTAGATTTTTTTTCTTCACTATCTTACCTCCAGTCTCAAAGGTAACAACTCTGGGGAAATGGATGGCAATGAGAAGGTTGGATAGCAGCGGTTACTTAATCAGTTTGGGATGGGGGAGATGAGGCCTGCCCTGACTCAGTCGATCATAAATTCAGAGTTCTGTTACTACGTTTTTATTATACACTCTTAGAAAAAAGGGTGCCATCTAGAACCTAAAAAGGGTTCTTTGGCTGTCCCCATAGGAGAACCGTTTGAAGAACACTTTTTGTTTCCAAGTAGAACCTTTTTGGTTCCAGGTAGAACCCTTTTGGGTTCAATGTAGAACAATTCCCAAAGAGGATTCTACATGGAACCCAAAAGGGTTCTCCTATGGAGACAGTCGAGGAACCCTTTTGGAACCTTTTTTTCTAAGAGTGTAGGCTGTTTAGTCTAGGAGGACACACAAGCACACAGATACACCCACCCACACAGACTCCTTGAGAAACATGTTGCAGCCTGAGGCGTGTTCTTACTGTTAATGATTTCCAATGTCAGAAGTTAAAAATGGCAGCAGGACTACAATGAATGAATACATTTGAATGAATGCATTTTGCTGTAACATCACTGTAGACTAACAGGCTCTGAGGACCAATAAAGATGAGGACATCTCGACAAACGGACCATACCTTGACAGCTGAGAAGAGAGAAGGGTTTATAACAATTCACAGACAGGTTTTGGCTGTGTTTTGCACAAATAAACTAAATAGGTTTGGCAAATGGAAGTACCCATAATGGAAAATAACTTGTTATGTTTTCTTGTAACCCAATGCATCTATCTAGCTGTTGTTTAAGCCTAAACCCATACAAGTAGAATAGAGCACCTGTAAGACTATGTTAAAAGTGACATTATACCTCGTGGTTCTAGTTGGCTGCATGGTGAGTTCACCATTCCTGTCAGGCATCAGCAGCTTGAAGAAAGACATCTATTTATTAATTACAAAATTATGAAACACCTGAATACATCCATGGGGACTGTCAAAGCGGTGCAGTAATGACTGCTCCACAGTATCAGACGTGTAAGAGCAAGGGGAAATATTGAATGGCTTATCAATAATATATGGCTGGCACAACCAATCTCCATCGATTCTTTACCAACGTAGCCTCATTGAGGTTAGAGTGCCTCTTTCCAAGGGGATAGCTGTGCAACTGCTGTAACCTAAAGTATGACATTTGTGTTGTTCATCTCTATACAATCGGTGTGTCCATTAACTTATGCCCTACTTATCCATACATTTGTCCATTTCCCAAAACTCACCAGAAGCGACGGCACTCCGCAGACCACTGCATAGAGTATGGCAGGAGGAACAGCGCTGGACGTCTCGGGTCCAAGGTAGGGCTTCGTGTATGCATTGTCATAGCAGAAAAACCCTTGGACGTGCACGTTGAAAGTGTCGGTGTACTCAAAGTAGTAAGCCAACATGACAGTCCCTGCCATGATCACCAGCTGGAAGTAAAGCATGATCACAGAAGTGAAGCGAACCGAGCCCCACGAAATCGACGGGCATTAGAAAAGCCCGGTTGAATGGAACCCCCCCAGTCGCCCGGTTTTTAGGCTACTGCTGTAACCCGGGCAGTGCTCCGTCTCGCTCCGCGTTCCTTCCACATCTATCTCTCGTTGCTACAAGGGAAGATAATCCATAAAACATTGTGTTGGGTGAACAGGCGAGCTTTCAGTCATGACACCACTCAATAGCTCCGCGAAAAAGTGAGGGGAGGGGGGTAGAAAATGCACGCGTTGAATGGAATGGACTCGGTGGCGCGAGAGATATGCGTGGCTTGCAGCCCTCCTCCCGCCTCGAGCGATGATGAAGGACAGCGCGGGCCAACGATGAGCCAATATTGCGTTTATTGTAGTCCCAAACACTTGTTAACGTTAATGTGTGAGCGAAATACTAGGCTAAGGGTCACTAACACAATTCTCGAAAAAAAATCATATTATTTGACATCAGTTTGATGTTTTATGCATGTCAAAAAAGTATACAGGTCAGTAGCAGCCAAATCCTCACCAATGACTCATGCTCTTCAGGTGTTAATAGGCTATGATATGCTCTAGGTAATTTACAAGTGTGTCTGTGTGTGTGTGTGTGTGTGTGTGTGTGTGTGTGTGTGTGTGTGTGTGTGTCAGTGTTTTGCTAGACCAAAGGTCCTGATGTTTATGATCTACTATACTGTACATTTCAGGCCATGAGGTCTTTGACTTAGATAAATCATCCTGTCAGCCAAAATAAATCAAATGGAGAATGTCCTTCACACACACACACACACACACACACACACACACACACACACACACACACACACACACACACACACACACCTGGTCATCTGGAGTCGAGCAAACCGGGAACATTCCCAGGACATTAGCTAACATTCCCATTAAGTTCTAGTTATCGTTTAATCTAACATTAGGATGATAACATGATAAAAAAAATATTAAAAAATCAGATAAAACAAAAAAATCTTGAAATGTTCTCCTAAAATTCACTAAAATGTTGTGCACAACATCTTTAACAACCACCACAGAACATTCCCCTAAGGTTCTTATTAGGTTTCCAGGTAATGTAATAACACAATGAGTTCTGTGAATGTTCTCGCAACATCAGGCGAATCARCACAACTGGACAGTTTTTGTGTAATTAGACATTTTGGGGCAACCTAATGAATGTTCTGGGAATGTTGACAGAACCACTTTTGGTTTGCTATGTAACCTCAAGCTCAACCACTTGATTACTAGCTAGATAACTACAGATATCTTGAAAAGAGAACGATTTCAGAAAATAATGGTAGGACTAAATGTGACTGTAGTTACTCCTTCCGAATAGCATACTTCCTTCCTTTTCATCCATGGACAGCAAATCATTAGAGACAGAGCTCAGTGGGGAGATAATATGAAAATCATTGTAATAGTGCTCAATGAATGCAAATCCTACACTAATAAGATGTCTGTAGAATAATAAGGCGACGTTTGCCCAGTGTGATCTGACGCATCATTTGTGGAGTGGTTGAAAAACTTTAATGACTACAACCTAAGTGTATGTAAACTTCCGACTTCAACTGTGTATCCAATCTTGTGTTTTGTCCATCCGTCTGTCTGTCTTCTTCTTCTTTTTCAGCAGCAGCAGCAGCAGCATTTCTGTTGTCACTGTTATCGCCACTGTCCTCACCATCCTCATAAATCCTGTTGATGTCATCATCTTTAACAGTGTTCCCCTTGTAACCACTGATGTAGAGAGGGTTTCTGATGGTGATCTGATGAGAGTTTGGCTCCTAATAGTCCAACCTAAAATGTGCTAAATGTGCTGTGACTGTCACAATCCCTCTTTCTAAAAGTTGTGGCTCAGCTAAACAAGGTGGATGCTCCATAATTTATTCAGCAACCTCATGATTATTTAAAAGGAAACCAAGTATTGTTAGAGTGGCAACCCTGAATTTCTTTAATCTTTTGGTATATTGCATAATAAACAAGGCACCCTTTCTAAGTAAAACGGAGCAGATTGGAAGTATCCTACAGTAGCCACATATTTTTGTAGATTATGAATATCAGATTATGGATTACGAAAATCAGATGTTGATACTGTTATGTCGTTCACCCCATCATCTAGATCAAAAGGTTCTTGTGATGATAAAACTGTCTTGTCTTTTTCTGGTCACCCTTAGATGGTACAGCACAGAAACATTGTACAGTGGATATGGAATGTGTTTACTGTGAATTAATTGAATGTATATGAGGAATGAAATACTGTATGCTACAGTAACATCAAGACTGATAAGGTGTCTTGTTTTACTGGTATTTACTACTGTCGTATTCACCAAGAAAAGCTGACACTACTCAAATTCAGATCACCTTGATAATCAGGTAGATTTAATAGAAGGGCGATCTAAGACATTCAGTAACACTTTATATTGTAGAAATGGTTAACTAAGAACATTTGCCTCTTGATAACAATAATAAATCATGATTTGTTTTAGTTCCCTCATTTTAACAATATTGTGGCATGTCCGTGCACCATCTAGTGGAATATGATGAACAGGAAAATATTTGTCTCCTAGTACTAACAACCTGATGACCTCGTTGTCACTGAATGACACACTAGATGAACTGCTGTTTTTTCATATCCAGTCAAACAAGTCCTATTTCATAACATCAAATCAATGTCACCTTTTCAGTAAAGATCCACTGCCATACACCTGAATATCTTTACTAAATGAATCTTTCTCAGGTCGGCACAACAGCAATAGACAAAGAAATACATACAATCCCCCTAGGCCATTTGCAATGAGACAGAGTAACCTAAATCTGAGTATAAGATGGTGAGACTTGCCATCCTAATCAGGCATGTGGAGTTGAGACAGAGAGTAGCCTACAAATGGATTTGTCACAGTGCCTAAAATAAAGCAGGGTAGCTCAGTCAGCGAGCGAAACTAAACAGCCATCTTGGTTCAGTTACTGTATTTGTCCTCTATGGACACTCTTGGTGTGATAATGATTTATTTTGCTTTGTTTTATTGCGGTTGCTTAGTGACTAATGTTTAGGTGGTGGCCCAGACAGGACTGGATTTGAGACAATTTAGGGACAGAGAACTGTGAATAATTTATTTGACAAAACTATATAATAATAAGAAGAGACAGCAAACACATTCTCCTCCTTTCTCTTCCTAAAGGTCTCATCCTACTAAATAATGAATCATTTAACTAGGAAGCCTTTACATAAAAATGAGGTTGTGTTAATATGAAGGCAAACACTTCTGATTAGCAGCTATGGGACTGGTTTAAGGTTTAGCCTGGTCTTTAACTAGAGTAAACATTGTTTGTTCCTCAAAGGAACCAAAGGACACAACAGTCTTATTCTTCATCTTCACATAGACTTAGAGTTAGCTAGACCAAAGGGAACTACACAATCCCTCCGTCTACCCTTCTGTGTGGTTAGACTTGCAGTGTACACACCGACTGAGAAGGTCGCAGTGGTGAAATTGGATTTTCAGACACTTCCCTACTGCTAATTATGTTCTCTTTTTCAGGGGTTCTCAAACTTTACCAACTTAGTGACACTCCTGTGGTCACCTTGTTGTCACAATGCAAAAGGTCAGATGTTAAATCAACAAGGTGTAACCGCGACAATCTGCGATTCAGAACGACTGAGGCGGACAACGGCAGAATCACAACTCCAAAGTTCACTACTACAGGACAGTGTACTGTACAGCGACCTTATCAGGAGCAGCCACTTCACACTGGAGAATCACGAAGGCCTAACCAAAACATAAGAAGCCCAAAATCCTGTGAGGGGAAGGCTGTCCTATACGAACTCACATTTTCTTGCCTGTGCAGCCATATTGACTTTTTCAATCCAAACTTTAGAACTRTAAATAATAGGGAAAATAAATTGGAACCAAAGGAAAATAGACCTCTCCATTGTTTAAAAACAAATCCCAGCCATAACTTCCAAATATTGGGGTCCTGGTCCTAGTCCCCTTGGTTGAGATTCACTGCTACACAATGTTGCATCATAACAATTATGAGAGTGGTTAGGGGCAACTTTTACCTACTCATCAGTTTGTCCCAACACGATCCCCTGTGTGTGAATTGTACCAGGCCACCATATTGGCAGATGGTCCAGGACAGGATGTACCCTTTGAGCATTTCTTGTAGTGTACAACTGTTTGACGCTGTTACAAAATCATTAATAATAATTAGCTTTTTTGCCCCATGTAAATACATTCATTAAGATATAAAGTGGGAACATACTGTAGATACATTCAACATAATTCATGAGTTGAATCAAAACCTGTTTAAACCGTTTCACATGCTTTGAGTCTTCACAGATTTGGCAAAAATCGTGTGACTTAAAACACTAACTTTCTTTCTTTACATTTATGATACTGTTGTTTGTTGTTAAATCATATACTAAGCATTTAACAATTGAATTACACATTGACCTTGATCCTGTGAACCTCTTGTGTGAAAACCTGTGGCGATTTTAACATGTAAATCTTGGTTGGGCAAACAAAACAAAATGTGGGATGCATGCCAGCAAAGCCACACAACACAACACTAAGCAATACATGAATTGCATTATATTGGTGACAAACAGTGCCCAACAAACTGTTAGGGCCTACATAAATCTGTCCCAACAGCAGAGTCCCAACAGMAGTCCCAACACTTGGCTTTCAGCGGAGCCTTGTCTGGCAGCAAAACAGTTAATTTAGCCTAATTTATTGCCTTTAAAAAAAACAKAGCTGATATGGCTGACTTGCTTAACCAAATGTGGTTTCTACTGACAATTGAGACGTACAAACTACGGCATAAGGGGACGACAGAAACAGAATTCAGAACATGGGCCGTTCTTACAGTGTATTACTATCAGTAGCACTGTCAAAGCTGTACAAAAAAAGTTTGCAAACGAGCACATACTGGCCGCGAACGATGTGTTTACAATACCGCGTTGGTAAAAATAGACCAAATTATTAAGGTGAGGCACATGGGCTACTAACAGCTTAAGAGGCAATCCGGATAAGAGGCAATCTGTAATTTCGATTAAGCCATTAATGACCGAGCGACAACGGACATAGTCAATATAACTATTTGTTCAGCAATTTTGAAATGTAAAGCAACAGAATTCAAAACATGGGCCGTTCTTACAGTGTATTACTATCAGTAGCACTGTCAAAGCTGTACAAAAAAAGTTTKCAAACGAGCACATACTGGCTGCGAATGATGTGTTTACAATACCGCGTTGGTAAAAATAGACCAAATTATTAAGGTGAGGCACATGGGCTACTAACAGTTTACTACACAACATACACTTAGTATTATTTTCTTAGCTACAGTATACATATCTCTCTGGCATCCTACATAATTTATGAAGCACCATAAGACATATTTGGACTCACATTGTTATGATGTGCTTGAACAGGAAAGTGGCGCGGCGGTCCTGCGTGGGCAAATTTTGTCATCAAAAAGAAAGATGCCGGATTTACAATTCCGAGTTGAATGACCATTCAAAACATATTTTCCCAGTTTGAGCTGTTTATTCCAGACTTCCCAGTTGCAATGCTTGCAGTTAGCCACTGTCACCGATTAATTACAAACCACTCAGTTGAATTTGCGATATCCAAACTGTTGTGTAAAGTTTATGTCCAATGGCCGATGAGCACTGATATGTTTTATCTATATTTTCTCTTCATTATTTCTCTTCATATGACAAGGATTAAAAAGGATTTGCCAGTAGACTTGATTCATAATGATGACTACTAGCTAAGATTGTGAAAGTAAGATATTGACATGATCAGTCCAGTCAAAGCTACTGTACATATAACGTGATTTGATGTAATTTCTGTGGCCAATGACCTTGAGCCTTCTTGGAAGGGAACTTGTAATGTAACTCTATGGCAGCACCAAAAGGGCTCACATTTTTATGTCTACCCTTACTAAAGGCGGGTGACGTAGTGTCCCCATAGGTGACATAACACTGAGCCAATCACGGTGCAATGCTGAGCCAATCATGGTGCAATGCTCCTATTTTCTGCTGGCCTGCCCCACCACCACAGAAAGCACTGAGCTAGGGTGAAACACCTCCATTTTGGAGCTGCCTGTTTGTATGCGGTTTTATTAACTGAATGATATATATTWATTTTTTTACATTGTTTGCAAACTGATATTAATGCTAAAATAACATGCAAAACAAAATATATATACAGTACCGTTCAAAAGTCTGGGGAAACATAGACGTTTCCTTGTTTAAAAAAAATAATWATTAAAATAACATAAAATTGATCAGAAATAAAGTATAGACATTGTTAATGTTGTAAATGACTATTGTAGCTGGAAACGGCAGATTTTTTTATGGAATATCAGCAACCATCACTCCTGTGTTAACAACGTGCCATTGGAACACAGGAGTGATGGTTGCAGATAATGGGTATGCCTATGTAGATATTCCATAAAAAATCTGCCGTTTCCAGCTACAATAGTCATTTACAACATTAACAATCTCTACACTGTATTTGTGATCAATTTGATGTTATTTTTATGGGCAAAAAATTGGCATTTCTGTCAAAAACAAGGACATTTCTAACTGACCCTAAACTTTTGAAAGGTAGTGTATACTGTATATATAAAATGTATACACCTGCCCTGAATGACAGGTCGTCACTAGTGAATTATGCATAATAGTTGTTTGAGGTGGTTTGATATCTAGGTGTTTAGTTATGTGGGGACATTACCTAGCAACATCAACTGATTCAGGAAACAATTTTCTGAATGACAGTCAAGTGATAAAGAGCCTGTGTGATATTGCACGCGATTTAACAACAGCCAAAGTGCGGGAATTAAAGTTGATCTCGAGGATTGACAGAACATTTTTGGTGTCTATGGTGTTACCAGGTCAAGATAATTAGCCTACTTCTTGGACAACATTAAATCAACATTCCTGAGTTAAGATTACGGTCTGTCTAGAGTTAAAACGGAGCAATTGAGAACATAAAAACAGTCCAGTTATTCGTTTTTAATAGAAATCTAATATAACATAACTCAAACGGAAGGAATTTGCATTTTGGCGCAGTCCAGGCAGTGCTGAGGGGGATAGTTTGGCCTGCTCTTTGTTCGGGTTCTTGTTGGATGTGGGCAATTGAGAACGTAAAAACAGTCCAGTTATTCGTTTTTAATAGAAATCGAGAAATACAAAAAATTCTAAATGTTTTCATTTTTGCATGTAAAAGAAAAACTACTTGATACTTCGATGTTCAAATGTAGGTGGGGCTAAATGTGTAATGCCTGGTCAAACGCACAGCCAACACTTCATGTCCTTTCAAAGTAGGAGGTCACCTTTCTAACTGGGGCGGCAGGTAGCCTAGTGGTTAGAGCGTTGGGCTAGTTACCGGAAGGGTGCTGGATCAAATCCCTGAGCTGACAAGGTAGAAATCTGCCGTTCTGCTCCTGAGCAAGGCAGGTTACCCACAGTTCCCCGRGCGCTGAAGACGTGGATGCCGATTAAGGCAGCCCCCCGCACCTCTCTGATTCAGCRGGGTTGGGTTAAATGCAGAAGACACATTTCAGTAACTCTATTTTATGAACCTTTTTATCTATTAAAGGCCATTTTTTTCCTTGGGCTGCTAAAGAAAACATTTTGTGAAGCACGTGCCCTAGTAAGCAACGCCCCCTCAAGTGCATGACGCAGACTGGGATTTTGCCTGTGACGTTCTTTCAGTTGAAGGCTCTGGAGCTGACTCCGGACATCTGGTGAAGATACCGGTTCTACAAACAAGTAGCTTTTACTCCTCGGCCTGAAGTCCTAGAATAAAACAAAACATTATCTGCTTGAAGGTAATTGTCTCTTTTATTCGTGTACATGATTTTTGTTGGTAAAAAGCATGTAGTTGGCATTGCTAGCTGGCTTCTGACTTATTCAATCTACTAGCAACTGGCAAGCTGTATCAGGAAGCTATAGCTATATTTGCTTTCCATCTGATTGATAAAGTTGAGAAAATAAATGCCATTAGCTAGCTAGATTGAAAATGCTGGGGGAAAGTTAGCTAACATTACTTAACTCCCACCATCTGTCTGAGTTCACCACCGTAGCTAGATAAGTGGACTGAAGTTAGGTTTCTAGAAAATAATGATATATTTGCTAGCTATAATACTGTCTATTGTAAACACTTTTTGTCAAACTACTTCATTCCCCTGCCTGTTCATTGAAGCACTGGTGGCTGAAAAATAAARATGCCCCTCTTGATTTCACTGCAATTAAGTTGTGTTGTTTTGGTATAATTTGGCTGAATAGGCTTGTGCACATTTACATTAGTGTTTCATTAGTTAACTAAGTTACTGACTGACTAGACTAATTGTTATTCATATTTATGGTGTTGCATTTCAGATGAAGAGGGAGTTAGATCTCAGAGTAGGAGTACTGATTTAGGATCAGTTTAGCCTTTTATATCACAATGAATGATTACATTGATAAAGGGGGGTCCACAAGGTGCTTTGTGAATGCGGGTCCGGGAAGAAAGATATTGTTACGGAGTCTAGTTGATAGGTAATCGACTAGCCGGACTGTTCCCCGGACTCCGCGTGTAGGGATTTGTACAATGCATGAACAAGGCTATTGAACTTGACATTGGTGTCTGTCTTTATTCCTTTATCCAACATATCATACTGAAACATGGTATCAGAAGTGGCTCGAAAACCCCACGTTTGTTATTTTTGTAGCTAAGTACAGTATAGGCGCAGTTACGTTCCATTGGGACAACTAATTGGGACAACTTCAGGGATGAATTCGAGGAATATGCGCTGGCGACCGGTCTACATGAGAAACCCAACGAGGTCCAAGCGGCAACTCTGAGGAGTTTAATGGCCAGYGAATGCAGGCATATCTACCGGCACAATCTCACCCTCACAGCACGACAACAGTGTGATGCAAAGGCTATATTGGATGCATTGGAGAATTACTTCAAACCTGCCAGAMACGTCATTTACGAGTGGTTCGTTTTCGGGAGCTGCAAACAGGACGAGGGTGAGTCCGTACACAACTTTGTAACCCGTTTGAGACAAAAATCCACCACTTGTGAATAYGGGGGATTGAAAGATGAATTGATTTGTGACAAAATAGTACTGGGAATTGCAAATGAGGATACGTGCCGGCGTCTACTGAGAGAGAGAGGCTTAACATTAGTAACTGCCATTGAAATGTGCCGCACTGCTGAAGTCCCTGACATGAGAAGGAGAGCAATGGAAATCGAAACCCCACGCTCCGACGTTGATACTGTTCACGCTGTTGCCAGGCAGACATTCAGACAAAGCCAATCGAGGCAGAGTAATTCACCACGAACGGTGAACACAGAGAGCCCCATCGCATGTAAATACTGTGGGAATACACACACCCGTGGCAAAGAGCACTGCGATGCCTACGGAAAACCATGCAGTGCTTGTGGAACTAATAATCACTRCAAAAGTGTGTCTCAAACGCAAAAGAAGGGTGAGTGAGGGCAAGATTCACTGTGTTGATGATGTCACTCAATGTTCAGAGCAGAACAGTGAAAGTGACATTTACATGCATGAATCCATTGGGGCTGTACACTCAAGAAATGGTTTGTGACACTACGATYACACAACAATGTCAACTGGATTCCAGTGCTACATGCAACGTAATGAGCTACAAAGACAAAATCAATCTGGCACCTGACACACAACTATTGCCCAGCGATACTAGACTAAAGCTCTACTCAGGAGAGCTAATGAGCTCTATGGGCACCTTTGAGACCGAATGTGTTATCCGGGGACGCAAACACAAGCTGGAGTTTGAGATTGTGAAAACCCGTCAACATCCTCTCCTCTCAAGCTCTACATGTGAACGCCTGGGACTGATGCAGTTCACTGTACCAAATGACCTGTACATTGTGGAGCATGTCCAGCATGGACCCCTGTCCAAAGAACAACTACTCAGCAGATATGACGATGTATTCAACAGTCCCGTTGAATCWGTGCCTGGGGAGGTACACTTTGAATTGGATGAGAGCATCACTCCAGTCCAGTGTGCTCCTCGCAATGTGCCCATTGCAATGAAAGTGGCTGTGAAGGCCCAGCTGGACAAGTATGAGGCCGATGGCCACATGACATCTGTGACTGAACCAACTGACTGGACCAGCAATATGGTCATAGTGAGAAAGAAAAAAAGAGAAGCTGAGGGTCTGCATCGACCCAAAGCATCTGAACCAAGCACTGAAACGATCCCACTACATCATGCCGACACTAGAGGATGTTCTATACGAGCTTCCCAAGGCCAGGATTTTCACCTTGGTGGATGCCCGAGATGCATTCAATGCATCGTTCAGCTTCGTTCAGCTTCAATGCAAGCTGAACGAAGAAAGCAGCTTCATGACTACCTTCTGGACCCCCTGGGGTCGGAAACACTGGCTCAAGCTCCCGTTTGGTGTCTCAGTGGCGCCTGAGGTATACCAACGCAAGCAGCACGAGTTACTGGTTGGGCTCAAGGGCATTGAACCCATCGCTGATGATGTCCTGATCGTAGGCTGTGGTCACACGACGAAGAAGCAGAACGCGACCACGATGTGAAGCTCCTGGCACTGATGGAGCGCTGCCGATCAGTTAAGCTTCGTCTTGGCCTGAAGAAGCTGCAGTTCAAGGTGAAAGACATCCACTTCCATGGCCACATTCTCTCGGCAAAAGGCCTGAAGCCGGACCCAGACAAGGTCAGAGCGATCCTCGACATGCCAAACCCTGATGCAAAAGGAGTACACCATCTCATTGGCTTTGCAAACTATCTTGCAAAGTTCATGCCACACCTATCAGCAGTCTGTAAGCCTCTGCGCCGGTTGCTGGACAAAGACACACCATGGCACTGGCTACCCAAGCACGAGGCCGCAGTGCAGGAGTTTAAATCTCTGGCTTCATCCATGCCAGTGTTGCGCTACTATGACATCACGAAGCCTGTCACAATCCAGAGTGACTCCAGCCAAAGGGGACTTGGATGCTGCCTTATGCAGGAAGGCCAGCCTGTTGCGTTTGCCTCAAGCACACTCACCCCCACCGAACAAAACTATGCACAAATTGAGAAAGAGTGCCTCAGCATTGTCTTTTCCTGCCAGCACTTCCATCACTACTTATATGGTCGAGAGCTGGTCAACGGTGAAACTGACCACAAACCACTCATTGCCATATTCAGTAAACCTCTCCTCAATGCGCCCTAGAGGCTTCAAAGYATGCTCTTGACTCTGCAAAACTACAGCCTGAAGATCATTTACAAGCCAGAACCAGAGATGTACATCAGCGACACACTGAGCAGGGCAACAGCACAATGTACAGGCAGAGGCACTGCCTATCAGCGGCATGCCATCTGTTCGCTACAGCAGGAACAACAAGATGTTCAACAGATCAATCAGGCAGACTACTTAAACGTCACAGATCACCGCCTAGCCCAGATCAGGCAACACACTGACAAGGACGAACACCTACAGTCACTGAAGTCCATGGCTCTCGCAGGTTGGCCATACCTGAAAGAGGAGACACCTTTCACAGTGAGAGAATACTGGACCTTTCGAGATGAGATCAGCGTACAAAATGGCGTCTTGTTCAGAGGTCAGAAGGTCATTATTCCCAAATCACTACGTACAGAGATGCTTACCCGCATACACTCCAGTCACGTTGGAGGTGACGCATGTTACCGTCAGGCTCGTGAAACATTATACTGGCCAAACATGCAAGCAGAAATTAAAGACTTTGTCAGCAGCTGTACCACATGCAACGAGTACGCTCATGAACAGCAAAAGGAAACCATGGTGTCACACGAACTGCACACAAGGGCCTGGCAAATCGTCAGCATGGACTTATTCAGCCACAGACAAAAGGACTATCTTCTCATCGTTGATCATTACTCTGACTTTTGGGAAATTGAACTGCTCCCTGACTTGTCTGCAGAGACGGTCATAAAGTGCTGCAAGGCGCAGTTTGCAAGGCAAGGTCAGCCTGACAAGGTAATCACGAACAATGGCCCACAATTCACTGCACAGTTCAAGCGTTTCGCCGCAGAATGGGAGTTTGACCACGTGACCTCCTCTCCAAGACACCCAAAAGCAAATGGCAAGGCAGAGTCAGCTGTCAAGATTGCAAAAAACCTGTTAAGCAGGGCCTTGCGTGACAGCAACGACCCATGGAAAGCGATCTTACAGTGGAGGAACACACCCACCGAAAACATGGACAGCAGCCCAGCACAACGCCTGTCCAGACGTCTGAAGACTACCATCCCCGTAGCTAACAAGCTACTTGAGCCCTGCATCATGGTTGGCGTCACGGACAAACTGCGTCACAGAAATCAACTGGCTAAGTRCTTCTACGACCGGACTGCTCGAGACCTACCAGAGCTGGAGGTGGGTGAAACGATAAGGATGAAACCGCTGCCGGGAGACCACACAGGACTTTGGAGGCTGGGCACGTGCCTACAGAGAGTTGCACCACGTTCTTACCTGGTGGATGTTGGTGGCTCCCTCTATCGYCGCAATCAGGTGGATCTGCGCGTAGCAGAGCAGACAAATCAGAACACACCATACACTCACCTAGATGAGCTGGATCACAGTCCAGACCTAAGGGTAAGGGGTGCAGAATTGAGACATGAGCCAACTGAAGGTGAGGCTTCTACCCCACCAAGCGCTCCAGCTCGTGGCCCTAATCCTACCCCTGTCAGAGCCAATACTTATTCACAGGTGGGTCGGCTGTGCAAGCCCCCAGACAGGCTTACTCTGTAAGCAAGAGACTGCGTTAACTTCTCCTCTGTTTATAAAAAAATAAAAWAWAAAAAAGAGGAAGATGACAACTGAAGTAAAAAGAAAATGTAATGCTTTTTCAATTGTTATGACTTGACTGGTAAGAACTTAACGTTATGCTGTTATGTTTGCACTTTCTATTGAAAATGATGATGTTACAGAGTCTAGTTGATAGGTAATCGACTAGCCGGACTGTKCCCTGGACTCCGCGTGTATGGATTTGTACAATGCTTAACAAGGCTATTGAACTTGACATTGGTGTCTGTCTTTATTCCTTTATCCAACATATCATACTGTAACAGATATTGACCAATACCTTGCACTGCAGTCTTTCACCACAGGACCCTAGAGGTATTACAGTCAATGCTTATGAACTGAATATTTGTATGTGAATTTCCATATATCAATGACACTAACAAAATGGTTGAATTGTTCAGCATCATGTCCAGTGAACATGATGAAAGGTACAGTTGAAGTCGGAAGTTTACATACACTTAGGTTGGAATCATTAAAACTCGTTTTTCAACCACTCCACAAATGTCTTGTTAACAAACTATAGTTTTGGCAAGTCGGTTAGGACATCTACTTTGTGCATGACACAAGTAATTTTCCAACAATTGTTTACAGACAAGATTATTTCACTTATAATTCACTGTATCACAATTCCAGTAGGTCAGAAGTTTACATACACTAAGTTGACTGGGCCTATAAACAGCTTGGAAAATTCCAGAAAAGAGTCATAGGCTTTAGAAGCTTCTGAGAAGGCTAATTGACATAATTTGAGTCAATTGGAGGTGTACCTGTGGATGTATTCAAGGCCCACCTTCAAACTCAGTGCCTTCTTTGCTTGACATCATAAGACAATCAAAAGAAATCAGCCGAAGACCTCAGAAAAATAATTGTAGACCTCCACAAGGTCTGGTCATCCTTGGAGCAATTTCCAAATGCCTGAATGTACCACGTTTCGTCATGTTCTGTACAAACAATAGTACGCAAGTATAAAAACACAATGGGACCGACGCAGCCGTCATAACACTCAGGGAAGGAACGCGTTCTGTCTCCTAGAGATGAACTGTACTTTGGTGCGAAAAGTGCAAATCAATCCCAGAACAACAGCAAAAGACCTTGTGAAGATGTTGGAGGAAACAGGTACAAAAGTATCTATATCCACAGTAAAACCAGTCCATATCAACATAACCTGGAAAGGCACACTCAGGCAAGGAAGAGGCCACTGCTCCAAAACCTCCATAAAAAGCCAGACTACGGTTTGCAATTGCACATGGACAAAGATCGTACTTTTTGGAGAAATGTCCTCTGGCTATGAAGACAAAATGAACTGGTTTGGCCATAATGACCACCGTATGTTTGGAGGAAATAGAGGGAGGGAGCTTGCAAGCCGAAGAACAACCTTCCCAAACCGTGAGCGTTGGGGAGTGTAGCATCATGTTGTGGGGTAGCTTCGCTGCCACGAGAGAGCTAGTGCCACTTCACAAATAGAATGGGCATAACGGTGGGGGTGTCGGCGGACGAAGGAAATATGTGGATATATAAGCAAATCTCAAACATCCAGTCACGAAAGTTAAGCTTGGTCGCAATGGTCTTCCAAATACCAATGACCCAAGCATACTTCAAAGCTGTGGAAAAATGGCTTAAGGACAACAAAGTCAAGGATTGGATGACCCCTGAGGAATGTGATGAAAGAAATAAAGCTGAAAGCGATTTCTCTCTGCTAACTATCTGACATTCACATCTTAAAATAATAAGTGGTGATCCTAACTGACGCTAGGACAGGAATTTTTTCAAGGATTAAATGTCAGGAATTGTGAAAAACTGAGTTTAGATGTATTTGGGCTAAGTGTATGTAAACTTCCGACTTCAACTGTAAAGCTATAAAAAAAAGTGACTTATTCAGATGCATAACATATTTTGCACTCATCAGTAACGGCTGTCAAAGTCGTTCTCGCCCTCAGATAGGAGAGGAGCATGATCGGACCAAGAGGGAGTAAGGTATTCATGGATTTATATGGCAAACCATTCACACAAACATCTATAATAAACAACCAACAAACGTGACTCACCTGTCACATCCTGGTTGGCCAAGACGCTAAGCACAGGAAACAAACACTACCAAAACCCAGTTGAAACTGGCTGCCTTAAAGTAGACTTCCAATCAGAACAACATAACACCCTTCTCTAATTGAGATCATAACCGAGTCCGAGACGCAAAACCTCAACATAAATAGAACATAGACTGCCCACCCAACACTCCACGGCCCGTGACCAATAAATACAAAAAGACAAAGAAACAGGTCAGGACGTGCAGACTACTCATATATATACAGTATATTTTTTGTGAAACATGGCATTTAATTAATTGTCAAAGTTCCAAGATGAGGTAAGATTTCTCAATTTTAGTGCTAATTGACTTAGTAATGAACTGCAGTTTCTGTCAATGGTTAGCTGACTGATATATCCTAGCTACCTAGCTAACTATTGATAATCTTATTAAATGAGGCTATACAGACAAAACAACAGCATCTATTGCTAGACTAGAGATATCAGGGACCTCCCGAGTGACACAGCAGTCGAAGGCACTGCATCGCTGTGCTTGAGGCGTCACTACAGATCCGGATTCGATCCCGGCCAAGACCGGAAAACCCATGAGGTGGCGCACAATTGGCCCAGTGTCATCCGGGTTAGGGGAGGGTTTGGCTGGCCAGGATGTCCTTGTCCYATTGCGCTTTAGTGACTCCTTGTGGCAAGCCGGGTGCATGCACGCTGACGGTTGTGCAGTGTTTCCTCCGACACATTGGTCGGCTGACCTAAGCAAGCAGTGTGTCAAGAAGCAGTGCGGCTTGGCAGGGTCATGTTTCGGAGGACGCATATTTGTAATATTTTTTTTAATCCCTTTTTCTCCCCGATCTCTAACTAATGAGAAGGAAGAAACTAGAGAAAGTACACAAGCCTTGATAAGTTCCATCCATCTCATGTGATTACCTAGCCAAGGCCAGTGTGCGTCCTTCATAAATGTGAGTTAATATTCTTACAAATCATGTGTTRTGGATGCACTCCTTAGTTATGCTAATTTGCATTTTTACCGCGAGCTAGTAACTCTAAGCTTGCTAACCCTGTTGTTTCTGTCATCCAATTTCAGACATTTAGCATTTCAGTGTCTAGTCGTATATGCCCTGTGGTTGTATGGATGTATACTTTATAGATTGTGTGGGTATTTTGTTAACAATGACCTTGTGAATGCATTATAATTCAAATTCATGCAGTTGTGTGAGGATGATGGTGCTCCTCAGTACTGCTGTGTAGTTTCACTCCTCTGATCATTCATTAGTGAAGTCACAGCCATGTTGTTAGGTTGTATTGCCCAGTGCAGCAGATAACCTATTGTAGCCATATTATTTATAGCTTATGTAATTGGAGGTTGTATTAAGCCTATACCTTCCATTTACTATTGTATTTCATTTCTCCCTTTTCAGAACCACACACACTCTTGGTTAACACAATTGTCAAGCCATACAATGTGCTGTGCTGTGCCATTACTACTCTATGTGAATCAGCGTCATTAAACAACCTCAACTAGATTCCTACCGGTCTGTCATCTGTGCCCTTACAAGCGCCTGGAAGAGAACAAGTAAACCTAACYCTACAGAATATACAGTCCACCAAGTCCTCAACTACAGTAACTAGCAATTGGATATAACGAAATTTTGGAGAAACAAGGGGTAAAAAAGTWACAAAAACATATAACCCCACCCCAAAAAATCTAATAAAGACTAGAGATATCCCCTAGCTATAGCTGGTCAGTGGTTGGGATCCTCTCTTACATCAAAACATACCTGCAGTTGAGAGACAGATGGAGAGAGAGAGAGAGAGCATGATTTAGCCTTGTGTTTTTTTATTCTAACACTGTCAGTCATCATAATCATCAGGAGGTGAGATGCAAAACTGACCTTGGATCATTAACTCTGAGACTACTACATCTCTATCTATCTCTATTTCTATGTAAAGCATCTCTTTAATAATACTTCCTGTTGACCCGACCAAGTGACCTCTCACCTCTGATCATGTTGTGCCYTCTATGTAGCCAGTTCAAATGTGGGAGGGGTTCACCGACACAGCTGATATAACCTAGARGATTTAGGGAGAAGGGGAGAGAGAGATGAAGTGAAGGATAGAGACTGTTATTGAGAAAATGAGGTAGTTAGAGACAATGTTCAACATGAATCTGTGTGTGTGGCCTCACCTGGTGTCCACACTAAATGGCTGCAGAGTACTTTATGCTGAAAAACATGCACAGACACACAAGGACAAGCAATATAGCGTAGTTATAGAAATAATGAAGTGTCTTACTATTCTCCATGGTTAGCACTCTTGCTATTCTTTGAAGGTGGAAGGAGTCATAGTTATACACCTGAGCCTGCTTACTGCACAACACAATCCGTCAATCAGATTGATACATGAGTGTGTAGGTGTGGGTTATAGGGTGTCTAATTGTTCTACATTGTTTCAATATGGGTGAGTTAAAATAGCCTACACAACACCCTCACCTGAGAAGTAGAAATCAAAGGGAGAAAAAATGGAAATTGAATAACTGCAGTTGACATAGCTAAGTAAATGGAAGAATACTCTTATTGCAATGTGGATGGCTCTTAAAAGAGCCTTTGGTTGTGCATAGTGTAGTCTATGGTGTTGCCAGGGAACAGCATTATCTTCGAAGAAGTAGGAGGTGAAGATCTCCCGTACACGGATTGCCTCTCTTGCTGCGTTGTTGGACCCCATCCTTGAAACATCCTGCAGAGCAGCAGACTTCTCCTCTGGCACACGGCGTCGAGCTGCAGATCCCCTCCTGGTCCTCGTTTCCAGCCTCATGAAGTTACTGTATGCAGACAC
This sequence comes from Salvelinus sp. IW2-2015, assembly GCF_002910315.2. Lineage (NCBI taxonomy): Eukaryota > Metazoa > Chordata > Actinopteri > Salmoniformes > Salmonidae > Salvelinus > Salvelinus sp. IW2-2015. The sequence continues at coordinate 29,170,462 of NC_036859.1, forward strand.
GGTTTCAAATCAAATCAAATCAAATTGTATTAGTCACATGCACCAAATACAACAGGTACAGACCTTACAGTGAAATGATTACTTACGAGCCCCTAACCAACAATGCAGTAAAAAAAAATACAGATAAGAATTAAGAAATAAATGTACTAAGTAATTAAAGAGCAGCAGTAAAATAACAATAGCGAGACTATATACAGGGGGGTACCGGTACAGAGTCAATGTGCGGGGGCACTGGTTAGTTGAGGTAATATGTGCATGTAGGTAGAGTTATTAAAGTGACTATGCATAGATGATAACAACAGAGAGTAGCAGCGGTGTAAAAAGGGGGGGGGTTGGCAATGCAAATAGTCTGGGTAGCCATTTAATTAGGTGTTCAGGAGTCTTATGGCTTGGGGGTAGAAGCTGTTTAGAAGCCTCTGGACTAGACTTGGTGCTCCGGTACCGCTTGCCGTCGGTAGCAGAGAGAACAGTAATTTGACTAGGGTGGCTGAAGGTAACCTTCACACGCCTGTAATTCCCCAGGAGAGCAGTCCTAGATGGCCCTGGTCACCCAAACCTTGCAGTGCCCTACACGGTAACTGTAGACAATCGTTTTGAAGGAATCTCCAGTTACAAGGTATCTGTAGGAACAGTGGCGGTTCTAGCTTGTATGGCTCCTGGGCAACCCCCCCCCCCTTCAGCGGACCCCCTGAAATTGTGGCCACCCACACGGCCAGGTCTCTGACCTCCTCCCTATAGGCTGTCTCGTCATTGTTGGTGATCAGGCCTACCACTGTTGTGTCATCGGCAAACTTAATGATGGTGTTGGAGTCGTTCCTGGCCGTGCAGTCAAGAGTGAACAGGGAGTACAGGAGGGGACTGAGCACGCACCCCTGGGGGGCCCCTGTGTTGAGGATCAGTGTGGCGGATGTGTTGTTACCTATCCTTACCACCTGGGGGGCGGCCCGTCAGGAAGTTCAGGATCCAGTTGCAGAGGGAGGTGTTTAGTCCCAGGGTCCTTAGCTTATCGATGAGCTTTGAGGGCACTATGGTGTTGAACGCTGAGCTGTAGTCACTGAATAGCATTCTCACATAGGTGTTCCTTTTGTCCAGGTGGGAAAGGGCAGTGTGGAGTGCAATAGAGATTGCATCATCTGTGGATCTGTTAGGGCGGTATGCGAATTGGAGTGGGTCTAGGGTTTCTGGGATAATGGTGTTGATGTGAGCCATGACCAGCCTTTCAAAGCACTTCATGGCTACAGACGTGAGTGCTACGGGTCGATTTCTCCATTGTGTTATTGACTGTACGTTTGTTTATCTCATGTGTAACTCTGTGTTGTTTGTGTCACACTGMTTTGCTTTATCTTGGCCAGGTCGCAGTTGTAAATGAGGACATAAAAAAAAAAAAAGAGCCGTCCCACGTTCGCACCGCCCAACGGTCCCACGCCCTCTCCGCTTCTCACCGCTATCCTTCCATTGAAAATGAATGAGAATCGGTGTTTCACTGTGCGGCACCGCGTGCTAGTGTACACGGAGAATTAGAGGGTAAGGTGGAGCTCTCACCATGTCACCACCCATCAATTCCTCTCAGATCTCCACAAATGTCTAGACTCTTGGCAGTAAGTACTAGGGGTTGTTTCTGGACAGGCCATGTGTATTGTGATTGCTCAGCCAGTCAGGCAGTCTGGGCACTACCCCAAAAAATGTAATAGCTGTCAAATACTTGCTTATTCTGTMCTTGGAAGATTATCTCAATTACATTTCCTTGATTCGTTGCATCCTCATCTCCTCTTCTTCTTCTCATAACCCATTGGATGAGAAGGTCAGGGGTCCCTCTCCTTGATGCAAATAATCAAGGAAATGCAATTGAGATTCTCCCCTTGTTTCCTCCATTCCTCACCTCCCTCTCAAAGCACATTGGGGGAGAAGAGGGAAGGTTCCTCCCCTCGGGCCCCAATGCACTTTCAAGGAGAGTCAAGGAGTGGAGGAAACAAGGACAGAAAAAGAAAGAATGTGATGTCTAGTTTTTACACACACACACACACACACACACACACACACACACACACACACACACACCACAACACACACACACACACACACACACACACACACACACACACACACACACACACACACACACACACACACACACACATACTGCTTGAAGAGTTTCCTGATTATCATGATGCCGTTATTGGTTATTATTATTGTCAATGATTTTGTTGACAGAACCCATTGTATTATATTATTGTATTCAATTATTATATCAACTATAAAAAAATATAGAAATTCTCTTTTTCATTCTTTTGGAACGTTAAACATGGCTATAAATGATAGCGAAGTTGACTAAAGCACAAACAGACCTGGCTACTAGGCATGACAAAGAAACATGCAGTGTCCATGTTCCGTATAACATTTCAAATGACATGGCGATGTTTTGTTGTTGCTATGGTCTCATTGTGCTTATCTAGACTGTAACTACACATGTGAAACTGCAAGAAAATCATATTTAAATGTATATCAAACCATTTTGAAAATTTGACTAATTGGCCCCTTTATTTATAAAATGACCATTATGCAGTGCTTGGTCATTTTCGTTCATGGAGAAACCTACCATTAGCACCCATTTGGACCCCATGGGGGAGTTCAAATGAGAGACGTGTGACTGCCTGCCTGCCTGCCTGTCTGCCTGCCTGCCTGCCTGCCTGCCTGCCTGCTTGCCTGCTGTGGTTATTCTGAGCTATGAGTTTGTGGGTTTTAAGGACCTTACATGTTTTATAGCGCACCATTAGCAATATTCCAGTACTATATAATAGCACTATTTCCTAGCTAATCACTGACAGTTGAAATGTCTGGAATGAATCTTTTCAATAATACTTTCAGTTAGAGCCCCTGGATTCTTCCTGACCATGTTACTTGACCAGGAAAAACTCTGTGTTAAGCAGTAGTTGTAATCTATCACAAGGACAGTTTTTCTGGTCAGCTCACATGTCTCAGAAGAGCTCAGGGGATTGTTTAATCAGGTCCTTGAAGATAATTGGTCGTCAAGGGTAGGTACAGTACTAAGGTAGAGAGGAAAGGAAGCTTTTCAAAACAATTGGGATGCTGTCTTCCCTTCTATTGTAATATTAAAGCTCTACCATTAGATGGCAGCAGTTATCTGCTTTGACTTCTGGACACCTGAGGTGAAACACATCTCATCAAACTTTTCTGCAGCCTACACTACAGCTATGGTTAATCCCCAAGCGCCTTTTTGTCTCATATCTGAAGTAATTCAAGAGAGAGTTAAACTGGAGATGAAMGCGTGTGGAGTTTCCATTTCTGTCTGCATGAAGCTATTGTGGGTTATAAATAAGCTGACTGTCCAGTGTTTATTGGAAGGAAAGGGCAACTGATGGTGTGCTCTGAAATTCTCAAATGCCTTCCAGATAATGAATAAAGCTGAAATGACAGTCACAATACCATGATGATGCAACTGCCACCACCACATAAGAACATGAAGTGAACTCACTGACCACATGAAGGAGTTAACAGACACTGTGGTTGAGCTGAGAGTTTCAATCCCAGATGGGGTGGCACATTTCAACTAACTGTCTCAGTATTCACTAGGTTGTCATAAGAAGAAGTGGAAGATGGCAGGATTCTCACACTTAAAGACATGAGTGGAATAACACAGAAAGCAAGAGAAAACCAGCAAAACTGGATTGGAAAGCATTCTGTAAAAAGGGGAAAACCAGAGGGAAGTTGAGGATGTGTTTGTGTTGTACAGCAAATGAAGTTGGAGGTGGGTATTTTGTGTGTGGTGTGTGTGGTGTTGTGTGTTGTGTGGTGTGTGTGTGTGTGTGTGTGTGTGATTGTGTGTGGTGTGTGGTGGTGTGGTGTGTGTGTGTGGTGTGTGTGTGTGGTGTGTGTGTGTGTGTGTGTGTGTGTGTGTGGTGTGTGTGTGTGTTGTGGTGTGTGTGTGTGTGTGTGTGGTGTTGCGTGTGTGCGTGTGTGTGCGTGCATCTGTCTGTTCCTCTGCCTGCAGCTCTCTGATCTAGACCCCTCTAGGCTACAAAGGCAAAATTGATTTTGTGTTGACATGAAAATTAACAATTAGTGGTGCAACACTAGAGGGTCGACCCTACAATAGTTATATGTGTAGCACATACAAACACTTGTCATGCACCCAGTATTCATTCGGGTATGCGCGTACTCTAATGCGCGCCACCCGTGCGAAAAATAGGTTTTTAGTACACTTGTTCTGACGTCACTTGTATCGATCTTTTTAGCATTTTCCTTCTCGAGTCGTTCCACATCGTTGTTGTCACCTGCAAATACTAAATACTCACAAGGAATGTAATGCAATATTTGGAACATGTTTCTCCCCTCTAGATACCTAATTACGCACAATGTTTTGAATTTTATCATTTGGTTTTGTGGCTGGTTTCGATACAGTGATTTTTTGCGCGAGTGACTGGCTGCAGTGGAGCGGTTCCTTCAACACAAGCGCGACACTTGGCGATGGAGCTGAAACCACCAGCTACAGAAGCGTAATCTCTTACATTGCCAAAATTACGGGCGGAATTAAATACAACTCTCTGTCTCCGGCCTCTCAAAGGAGAGACAGGAGGTTYATCATGTCTGCAAAAGAGAGATTAAAAGGGAAGGTGACMAAAGACAGCGTTACCTTGCTGCCATGTTTCTATTTCGTTGAGGTAGGTGAGTTAATACAATTAGGAATTAGAATACTATAATAATAATATAATTTAATAGGATATCTATGGTTTTGAATGAATATGCGGTCGCTGACAGCGGAAATGCAGCTGTATCTTATTGTATGCACCACATTGTCTACAGGTAGCCGGGCAAAATGTGTGTAATTTTCAGTCACGGTGCTGTGCATTGGTATGGCAGTCACGATCAAAGCTAGGATTAATGATGAGGTTGCCATAAAGCTACTTATTCAAGGTTAACGAGCTCTCTTCATGTCTTTCTGTCATTTGTGTCATATCACAGATGCATACAGTGGCGATGATGTAAAGTGGTGAACATGATAGAGAATAAATCATTTTAATTTTGTGACCCGAATAGTCACATCTCTCTTGTTTAATCTCTATTTTATTGATCATATAACTCAACACCCACATATTTTAGAGAATGTTCGTCCAAAACTAGTTGGATTATGCAAAAATGACTCCCAAGGGTCAGGAAGGAAAACTATTTAGCCCTGTTAGTTTTCTCCCACGCAGTGATTATAATGAAACTGCAAATCATGAATATTGATATGCCATGCTAGTTTATGCAGGATTACTCTATTATACAGCATGTGACGCCTATGTAAAATGACATAAGCCTATACAGCCAATGGATTGATAAATGCATTAGCATTTTTTGGTGACTAGAGGCCTAACTGACAAAGACAGTAATGTCATCTGCTGAATCTGGGAGCTCTCCATAGTACTGAAGACTGCTGCGTGRTTTCAATGCATTATTATGAGTTTGATGATGCTCCAACAAATATGTAGGTTTTACCATTCATTATAGAGCAATTGAAGATTAACCATAGATGATTACCTGAAAGAACATCGGGTGGGTCTCATATGTTTTCCCCTACATAGGCTGCATTTACACAGGCAGCCCAATTCTGATATTTTTTACACAAATTKATCTTTTGACCAATCAGCTCTGAAAAAGATCTGAATTGGGCTGCCTGTGTATATGCAGCCATTGAAGGCTATATGGCCTGGTTCTTGGATGTACACATGGGAGAGGGGCACGATGCCCATATTAAGTAGGACAAGCATTCTCAGGGGGCTTCTATAGTGCAGGTAAGGAGGGTTGAAATGCAAACATATGTCATTGACAAGCAAAGGTTCTCTCTTCTTTGTCTGTTAACGCTGACTGTTTTGGTTTTACATTTACATTTTTAGTCATTTAGCAGACGCTCTTATCCAGAGAGACTTACAGTTTGTGCATTCATCTTAAGGTACAGTTGAAGTGGGAAGTTTACATGCACCTTAGCCAAATACATTTAAACTCAGTTTTTCACAATTCCTGACATTTGATCCTAGTAAAAATTCCCTGTCTTAGGTCAGTTAGGATCACCACTCTATTTTAAGAATGTGAAATGTCAGAATAATAGTAGAGAGAATGATTTATTTCAGCTTTTATTTCTTTCATCACATTCCCAGTGTGTCAAGAGGTTTACGTACACTAAATTAGTATTTGGTAGCATTGCCTTTCAATTGTTTAACTTGGGTCAAATGTTTCGGGTAGCCTTCCACAAGCTTCCCACAGTAAGTTGGGTGAATTTTGGCCCATTCCTCCTGACAGAGCTGGTGTAACCGAGTCAGGCTTGTAGGCCTCCTTGCTCGCACATGCTTTTTCAGTTCTGCCCACACATTTTTTATGGGATTGAGGTAAGGGCTTTGTGATGGCCACTCCAATACCTTTACTTTGTTGTCCTTAAGCAATTTGCCACAACTTTGGAAGTATGCTTGGGTACATTGTCCATTTGGAAGACCCATTTGCGACCAAGCTTTAACTTCCTGACTGATGTCTTGAGATGTTGCTTCAATATATCSACATCATTTTCCTCCCTCATGATGCGATCTATTTTGTAAAGTGCACCGGTCCCTCTTGCAGCAAAGCACCCCCACAACATAATGCTGCCACCCCCGTGCTTCACGGTTGGACGTGCTGGCGGAAGTGTAGGAAGTGATTGCTCGCCGCTGCGCGGTCGAGGGCTGCGGACGTTTCTGGATGAGACCCTGTCCGGCACACATGAAGCAAAGTGACATGGGCTTCACTGTGATAGCACTCTGTTTTTTCTTTTTTTTTTTTAACGCTCCAACAAAGCGGTGGCAGAGCAAGGGGAACAACTACTTCAAGGCCTCAGAGCAAGTGACGTCACCGATTGAATGCTATTAGCGCACACCCATCTAACTAGCTAGCCATTTCACATTGTTACACTCACCCCCTTTTGACCTCCTCCTTTTCTGCAGCACCAGTGATACGGGTCAACAGCATCAATGTAAAGTTTTAGCTTCCGTCCCTTTCCTCACCCATCCTGGGCTCAAACCAGGGACCTCTTGCACAACATCAACAACTGACACACAAAAGCATCGTTACCCTCGCTCCACAATAGCCGCCGCAGCAAGGGAACAACTACTTCAAAGTCTCAGAGTGAGTGTCGTCACAGATTGAAACGCTATTAGCGCACACCCGCTTCACCCCATTTACATTGGTTACAAAAGCTCCCTTTTCCTTCAAAATAATGATGGTCATTAGGCCAAACAGTTCTATTTTTGTTTTCATAGACCAGAGGACATTTCTCCAAAAAGTAACTCTTTGTCCCCATGTGCAGTTGCAAACCGTAGTCTGGCTTTTTATGGCGTTTTGGAGCATGTGCTTCCTTGCTGAGACCTTCAGTATTATGTCGATATAGGACTCGTTTACTGTGGATATAGATACTTTTGTACTTGTTTCCTCCAGCATCTTCACAAGGTCCTTTACTGTTGCCTGGGATTGATTTGCACTTTTCGCACCAAAGTACGTTCATCTCTCAGGAGACAGAACGGTCTCCTTTCTGGAGCGGTTATGACGGCTGTGTGGTCCCACTGTGTTTTACTTGCGTACTATTGTTGTATACAGATGAACGTGGTACTTCAGACGTTTGGAATTGCTCCCAGGAGATGAACCAGACTTGTGGAGTCTAACAATTATTTTTCAGAGGTCTTGGCTGATTTTTTTGATGTCTTATGATGTCAAGCAAAGAGGCACTGGAGTTTGAAGGTAGGCTTGAAATACATCACAGGTCATCTCAATACTCAAATTATGTCAATTAGCCTATCAGAAGCTTCTAAAGCCATGACAAATCTTTGGGAATTTTCCAAGCTTTTTAAAGGCACAGTCAACTTAGTGTATGTAAACTTCTGACCCACTGGAATTGTTTGATACAGTGAATTATAAGTGAAATAATTGTGTCTGTAAACAATTGTTGAAAAATGACTTGTGTATTGAAACGGCTTTTGTCTCCTCCTCGTCTGAGGAGGGAAGTTAGAAGGATCGAGGGCCAAAGCGCAGCGTGGTAATTGTTCATTCTTGTTTA
>NC_036859.1:29183535-29225833 GCF_002910315.2 Salvelinus sp. IW2-2015
ATTATAGTTTAAAAGTCCTCAGCACTCAGGAAGGATGAGGATCACTCAGGAAAGATGATGATCACTCAGGAAGGATGAGAATTACTCAGGAAGGATGAGGATCACTCAGGAAGGATGAGGATCACTCAGGAAGGATGAGGATCACTCAGGAAAGATGATGATCACTCAGGAAGGATGAGGATCACTCAGGAAAGATGATGATCACTCAGGAAGGATGAGAATTACTCAGGAAGAATGAAGATTTCTGAGGAAGGAAGATGATTACTGAGAATAGATGAGGATTACTCAGGAAGGATAAGGATTACACAGGAAGGATGAGTATCATTCTGGAAGGATTAGGATTACTCAGGTCAAGATAAGGATCACTCAGGAAGGATGAAGATTACTCAGGAAGGATTAGGATTACTCAGGAAGAATGAGGATTACTTAGGAAGGATGTCATTTTGAAGAATAGTGGGTTGTTTTATGGATAGCTTGTCTGACAGCGCTCTAATGTTAGTCTGTTTTCGGTCTGCTGCTTGCCATATGTTCTTAAGACAGCTTCTAACCTTTCCCCCTCTTTGTCTCTCATCTCTCACTCTCTTTCTCTTTCTGTCTCAAATATCTCTCTACCACCCTCCTCTGCTTTATATATCTCTCTCCTATCTTTCTTTTTCTGTCTTCCTCTATCTATCCCCTCATCCTCATCTCTCTGTCTTCCCTACCACTACCCCTCTATAATCTCCCCTCTCTCCTTCTCTCTATCTATCTATCTATATATCTATCTATCTATCTATCTATCTCTCTCTTTCTCTCTCGCTCTCTCTCTCTCTTTCTCTCTTTCTCTCTCTCTCTCTCTCTCTCTGCCTCTCTCGTTCTCTTTCCCCTCTACTCTCTATCTCCCTCCCCTCTCTCTCTCCCTCCCGCCCTCTCTCTTTCCCTCCCCTCTCTCTTCCTCCAGCTTCCCATCCTGGCCTCCTCTGTGGTCAGTCTGTATTTTCTGGAGCTGACAGATGTGTTCAAACCAGTGCGGTCGGGTTACAGCTGCAATGACCGAAGTCTGAGCATGCCCTACATCGAGCCTGCCCAGGAGGCCATCCCCTTCCTCATTCTCTTCAGTCTGGCCTTCGCTGGACCTGCAGCCACGGTCAGTGTAACCACAAATCTCATTCCTGTGGTGGAATTATTGTAATCAAAAGGAGAGACTTTTAGATTYCTTCAAAACAATCAAACTTTATTATTTAATTAGTGCAGTAATGGAGCTGGTCGGTAAACACCCCTGGAGGTGATCACTGAGAAATCAATGAGCGGAWTTGAGCCACAGCATTTTATAGCAAAATCCATCCTCCTGGATGTTCATGACAAACAACAGATGTATGGAATGGGTCACAAGGTTAAGATTTGTATGAAAGATACTTATAATTCACAGAGGACAGTATCTCATTGTGTAAAGACCAGGGTTTGGCCCTGGAGTCATYTCTCCCTGGTACCTTATAGAACAGAAACATTAACTCATGCTCTGGAATCCAGTATCACCCAAAGACATCGTAAATCTTCTAGAGGCTCATCCTCAGTAAAACACACACAGATGAGCAATCTAACAACCCCTTATTCTATTGCATAAAACAACCATTTGATGCAATAACAGCATTATAACATAATCTTGTAATTTCTACCATAATCCCCTATTTTGAGAATTCTCTCAATTTAAAAGAAGATTACAAGATTTAAGAATTGTTACTCACATGTAGAAAATGCATACATTCTTCATAAAACAAGAAGCATGAAAGCAATAACTCATTGCATGTGTTCCTGCACGTGACCRGCTGCTATAGCACTGGCTCAGCCTCCTCCCAAGAAACTTAGCACTGACTCCCATTTCAACCTCCAACACATATTCTAACTATTCTACCAATTTGTCTGGGGAGGTCATGATGCACAGTCACCTGCACGAACCCATGAAGAAAAACAAAAGATGCATACAGATTATGAGGTTCAAAGCTATATCTTCATAGACAGTGAAAAGCACATATTTAATGCATAATGCAGTGCATGCAACAATGGAGTTTAATAAAATAAGCTTTAGTTATCTAGCACACTCCAATGGATCAGCATGGTGGAAATAGCTATTTCCATCCCAGAAACAGAAATTAGCATATCTTGTTGGACAAATCCAGGTAGTGACTCCTGGTTTAAGTAAAACGTTGGTGCCTAATGAACATGACCCAAGACAAGCATCATGATTCCACTATTTATAAAGCAATGCCAATAGATCAAATAGATTAGGATCAGTTTTACTCTCCGGATCAGAGTTCACCCTCTCCATTCACCAGAGCATGCTGAGAATACTGTCAACATCTTTAATTCATAACAGCAGTGTGCTCTTACTCTCAAGGGACCCTAATTGCACTACCAAGGGATCACGTCTAAGGCTTTAGGGCCTGTTTGCTGGCAAACTCACTCAGTCCTSGTTTACTCTCTGTGAGTGTGGATAGTCCCCCTCTAAGGGTTCTATATTTAGTGTACCAGCAAAATTCACTCTTCATATTTCACTTCTAAGGGTTACTCACGGCCAGCATGCCCTTATACTCACTGTGTTCCTTCCAAAGGGTTCATCCACTTATCAGTGATCACATCTTATGGTTTATTCATGCTGAATGAGAGTTCACTCCTAAGGGTTCAGGGARAATCCAAAGGGTTTGCTTACAATGTCTGGGGTTCATTCCCAAAAAGTATCACATTTAATAACTTAGCATTCTCATATACCTGGATTTATCAGAAGGGTTTTCTCCCAAAAGTATGCTCAGATGTGTTTACTCATGCAGATGAATTCGCTCATAGGCAATGGGATCACTTCTGAGGGAAGTGTATGCTCCCTAGAGTTTTTTCTTGAAGAGTGGTTCCGCTTTTAGGGTCTAGTTAAGAACAGGTTTTCATTGTTTTAATATTTAATATCTCACTCTTCCAGAAGTGTTCTGCTCTTGGGTGTAGGGGTCAAGTGTCATCATTTTGCTAAAGGTCATGGTTTTGTAATAGTATCTTCTATAAAGATAACATCTCTATGTTGTTCTGTCTATGGTGTCTTCTGTATTCTATAAACTAGTAATGTGAGGAAATAGCAAACCTTAAGGTGTCTGCGAGACAGTTTCCAATGGACTTTTATGAAAAGTGTTGACCTAAAATATAATGTCCTGATTTTGCTGGTTGATGATCACCCCAAATCTCCATTAATTTGACGTGTTATATTCATACAATTCTCCATTAATTTGACGTGTTATATTCATACAAATCTCCATTAATTTGACGTCTTGTAATCATACAATTCTCCATTAATTTGACGTGTTATATTCATACAAATCTCCAAATTTGACGTTGTTATATTCATACAATTCTCCATTAATTTGACGTGTGATATTCATGAACAATTCTCCATTAATTTGACGTGTCTATATTCATACAATTCTCCATTAATTTGGACGTGTTATATTCATACCATTCTCCGATAATTTTGACGTGTTATTTTCATACAATTCTCCATTAATTTGACGTGTTATATTTAAACAATTCTCCATTAATTTGACGTGTTATATTCATACAATTATCTATTAATTGGACATGTTATATTTGTACAATTCTTAGCATCACTCTGCTGCTGCTCTCTCTCAATGCTCCTCAGCAAAAATTCCTATGACTGCGTCTCGCTCGGCGACACATTCTCTTTCTCTCCTTCGACTGTTATCACCTAGGCAACCTGCGGGGTGGTGCTTCTTGCAGTGTCATGCCTTGTCTTTCAGGCCCGTACAGTTTGGCTGGCGCTGTCAGCTTCGATTGGACTGCCGCCCACCTAGGGCCACTGTCAGAACTTCAACACAGGCAGACAGAGGGACAGACAGAAARACAGACAGACAGATTTTATGACTTATAAAACAGCTTCCCAGTGAAGGGTTTTCTTGTTTTTGTTTATGCTTGAWTGACTTGGTTTTGATGTTTGGTCGAAACACACAGATTACACTTGGTTTCTCTATGTTGCTTTCTTTGACTTTAGCTATGACGACGTTATCGCACTATGACACTGGCTTCGCAGGCAACTTGRATACGGTTCAGATATTTAGCTGCGACTTGTAATCTAATTCCTTTGTTGAGAAGAAATAGGTCACTAGGTCATCTTTAGTATTACACACAAAAACTACAGACAGCTATATAATACAAAGCCATACTAAAAACCTTTCAGTATAATGGCTTTGCCTCTAGCAGCATRTTCTATGATGGTTAATGCAACTCCTATCGCTCTCCTTGAGTCATTAACTTCATATTGGGTCCCTTCTTTAAGAAATGCAGTATCATCTATATAACATCACTACACTGCAGCAGGAGATATGATTGCCTTGACTATATATACTGCCTGTTTAATTTGTTCCCACTCACTGATCCTTTCTTCATTAAAGTAAATGCAGGCAATGCCCTATTAAATGTCATGTGCCTCCTACTGTGCTGAACACAGACGTTAATCTGTACAGTATAGGCTATACAGTAGTAATTGATCCTAGAATCAAAATAAAAAAACATAGGCTGTTAAAGAACAGTAACAAAATTTGACAATGAGTACTAAGTTGTTCAGAGAGGGCGTGCCTATGTGCCAAGTGAAATCTCACACGCTGGTTAGATGGTTCGACCCAGATGTTTAGTGTTTCCACACAGGTCAGTTGTTTCTCCCCAGCAGGTGAGATGGTACGTGCTAGCTGTCTAAGGTTTGTCTCAGCTATCATCCTGTTGTAACAAATCTCTACCTCAGCATGGCGTCAGGTGTCACAGGCAGACAGTTAGCATAGCTGCACCACATGCAGACAGTTAGTGTAGTTGCCCCACAAGCAGACAGTTAGTGTAGCTGCCCCACAGGCAGACAGTTAGTGTAGCTGCCCCACAGGCAGACAGTAGAAAAGTAGTTGCCCCACAAGCAGACAGTTAGCGTAGTTGCCCCACAAGTAGGCAGTTAGCGTAAGCTGCCCCACAGGCAGACATATAGTGTAGCTGCCCCACAGGCAGACATTTAGTGTAGCTGCCCACAGGCAGACAGTTATGTGTAGCTGCCCCACAGGCAGACAGTTAGCGTAGCTGCCCACAGGCAGACAGTTAGTGTAGCTGCCCCACAGGCAGACAGTTAGCGTAGTTGCCCCACAGGCAGACAGTTAGTGTAGCTGCCCCACAGGCAGACAGTTAGCGTAGCTGCCCCACAGGCAGACAGTTAGTGTAGCTGCCCCACAGCCATGCAGTTAGCGTAGCTGCCCCACAGGCAGACAGTTAGCGTAGCTGCCCCACAGGCAGACAGTTAGCGTAGCTACCTCACATGCAGACAGTTAGCGTAGCTGCCCCACAGGCAGGCAGTTAGTGTAGCTGCCCCACAGGCAGACAGGTAGCGTAGCTGCTCCATAGGCAGACAGTTAGTGTAGCTGCCCCACAGCCATGCAGTTAGTGTAGCTGCCCCACAGGCAGACAGTTAGCGTAGCTGCCCCATAGGCAGACAGTTAGCGTAGCTACCTCACATGCAAGACAGTTAGCGTAGCTGCCCCACAGGCACAGGTTAGCGTAGCTGCCCCACAGGCAGACAGTTAGCGTAGCTGCTCCATAGGCAGACAGTTAGCGTAGCTTGCCCCACATGCAGACAGTTAGTGTAGCTGCCCCCACAGGCAGACAGTTAGGCGTAGTTGCCCAACAGGCAAGGACAGTTAGCGTAGCTGCCCCACAGGCAGACAGTTTAGCGTAGCTGCCCCACAGGCAGACAGTTAGCGTAGCTGCCCCACAGGCAGACAGTTAGCGTAGCTGCCCCACAGGCAGACAGTTAGTGTAGCTGCTTCAATGTCAGGCTGTCAGTGTAGCTGCCTCATTGTCAGGCTGTCAGTGTAGTTGCCTCATAGGCCCATACTGTAGTTGTTTTAGCTGATTCACAAGCAGAAGGCTTAGGTGGTGGAGCAGCACTGCATTGACTTTAGCTATCTCTCCTTCCCTAACAGCTGCTGCTATCCACAGGCAACTCATAACTGAGATTATGAATAATTTATCTGTCAGTTAGTGTCATTGCTATTTAAATTCCAGTCAATTCAGGAATGGAATTGCACTCCTATTAATAAATTATTTGGTCCAATTATTCAACATACAGGAATTAAACCCTCACTCTGTCTGTCCTTTCTGTCAAATCTCTCCGTAGATAATGATAGGAGAAGGTATCCTGTATTGCTGTCTGTCCAGGAAAAAGAATGGGGTCAAAACAGAGGCCAATATCAATGCAGCCGGCTGCAATTTCAACTCGTATATACGGCGAGCTGTTCGGTTTGTTGGTAAGTTTTGGTATTTTCTCAATCATGACATTTTGAAAAACATATGGTGTATCTCACTTCACAAAACATACACTCTGTGGGGCCTGTGTAGTGAACAGCCACATGTTTTGTATAGTGTTTTGTCTTTTGGTGATTAGCTGAGTAATATCTCCCTTGCTCTCCCTCTTTCTGTCCCCACCTTTGCGGGTTGTCTCTCCCCTCATCCTCCCATCTCTCTCTACCAGGGGTCCATGTATTTGGCTTATGCATCACGGCTCTCATCACTGACATCATCCAGCTGTCGACGGGTTACCACGCCCCCTACTTCCTGACAGTGTGTAAACCCAACTACACCACGCTCAACATGACCTGTGACGACAGTTCCTTCATCATAGAGGACATCTGTTCTGATGGAGCAGACCCAGCCGTCATCAACTCTGGCAGGTCAGAGTGCAGATCTAGGATAATTTTTGCGTTAATAAATAAGTAATAATAAATAAGATTACATGGACAGGGAAAATCTGATCCTAGATCAGAATTCCTACCCTGAGACAGTTTATGGACACGGGCCCAGTAAACCAGACTGTTCTGAAAATGTATTTAAAATATGCATAGAGATTTGAATGCAATATCACCCTCAGGAGAAACTATATGGTTGGTAGAACATGTGGTTGACCATGGCAGTAAGCATTTATGAATAATCTCCACTGTGTCTGTGGAAACAGGTGTAGGGTGAAGTTGCACCTAGACCAGGGGTGGGCAAAATACGACCCGCGGGAAGTATGACTATTTTTATTTGAAGGGGGGAGGTATTATTAAAAAAACACTCCACTCTTGAATGTCTAAAACTTGACAGAAAGTATGTTGAAATTATAATGGACCTGTATATTTTAAAATAACTGCCCTTTTTCTGGCATGCAAATTGCTTTTGATGAACAAATCAGCCCAAATAAAAATCTGTGCGGCCCTCCGCTAAATTTTGAAATCCTGATGTGGCCTCTTCAGCCAAAACATTTGCCCACCCCTGCCCTAGACAGTTTTGTATTTCCCCCACTAATGGTTACGATTAGGACTAGTGGAGGGGAAGCTGATCCTAGATTTGAACCTAGAGCAAACTTAACCTTGGAGCTTGTGAACACAGGCTCTGAAACTGTGCTTTCTAAGTGGCCTGCAAGGTCATCTCTAGTGGGTTACCACAGATGGTCATTAGCATACCTCTGTAATGTAGTAAAGTTTGAAACAGTATACAGTGCCTTCAGAAAGTAAAAAATATTGTAGTAGTATACAGAAACTGTAGTATACTGTAGGATACTTTACTACACACTGTAGTATCCCTCGATCATGTGTAGTACTTATTATAGAATGTTGTATTATACTGTAAAATACTATACTAAACACTACAGTATTATACACAAAATAAAATATCTGAAAAAACAAAACAGTCCGCATAAACACTAAAAGACTATAGTAAATACTGCAGTATTTAATTTGCATTTACTCTGCTCATTCCACTCCCCCATATCCCAATTTGTGCCATCCGTAGATGAGAAACCTGCATGCCAAGTATAGACAATATATTGTGTCCCCTGTAGGTTATAGAAAAGAGGAGAAGCTATGAACTATCCATTCAGACCTACTGCTTATGGAAGATTTGCTCTTTTAGTATTTCTTCAGTAGGTTTCCTCAAGGAGAAAGCCCCCCCACTTCTATGCCAAAGATAATAAAACAAAAACACTTTAGTAAATACTACAGTAATGTCCCCAAAAACACTAAAGTAAATAGCACAGTATACTGTACTACAGTCTGCAAAAACACAACAATAAATAGTACAGTATACTACAGTCCGCAAAAAACTAGAGTAAATATTACAGTATACTACAGTGTGCAAAAATACTACAATAATTTCTATAGTATACACTACAATTTCTTTAACTACAGTATTTTTACTATAGTAAACTGTAATACTACAGTATACTACAGTAAATATTGTAGACTTCAGTCTGCAAAAAAAATAAAGTGAACACTTTGTATGTGGGATGACGTGGAAACAACGTTGATTCAACCAGTTTTTTCCCAGTAGAATGTTACAAAATGCTCATTAGCAATGTTAATAACAGTGTAATGTTAAGAACAGTGTAATGTTAAGAACAGTGTAATGTTAAATAAGTGGATATATGTTAATAACAGTGTAATGTTAATAACAGTGTAATGTTGAATAACAGTGTAATGTTAAGCAGGTCATGTTAATAACAAGGTAATGTTAAGAACAGTGTAATGTTAATAAGGGTAATGTTAGGTAATGTAATAAACAGTAATGTTTAAGTGGTTAATACCAGTGTTGTTATGGTTTTTAACAGGTAATGTTAATAACAGGGTAAT
Organism: Salvelinus sp. IW2-2015; assembly: GCF_002910315.2. Classification (NCBI taxonomy): domain Eukaryota; kingdom Metazoa; phylum Chordata; class Actinopteri; order Salmoniformes; family Salmonidae; genus Salvelinus; species Salvelinus sp. IW2-2015. Next base: position 29,192,205 of record NC_036859.1, read on the forward strand.
GTTAATCAGTGAAATGTTAAGAAGTGTAATGTTAATAACAGTGTAATGTTAGAACAGTGTAATGTTAATACAGGGTAATGTTAATAACAGGGTAATGTTAATACAGTGTAATGTTAATAACAGGGTAAGTTAATAACAGTGTAATGTTAATAACAGGGTTAATGTTAATAACAGTGGTAAATGTTAATTACAGTGAAAATGTTAAGAACAGTGTAATGTTAAGAACAAGTCGTGTAATGTTAAGAACAGTGTAATGTTAATAACAGGGTAATGTTAAGAACAGTGTAATGTTAAGAACAGTGTAATGTTAAGAACAGTGTAATGTTTAATAACAGGGTAATGTTAATAACAGCTCTAGCTTGCGGAAAAACACCCATAGTAGCCTCTACCTCAGGAGTGACTCACTACCAGTCTCAGAGACATTAGTTTGTTAAAGGCACTTAATGTCTCCACTCTCTACCAAGTCACTGGCTTAACCTAATGAATACTGTGTCTGACTCACTGAACAATGTAGCAGTCCTAGCTACGGTCTGCTGGTACCGCAATGAGAAGAGAGCGAGGAAAACTGAAGATGGCGTTTCTACAACCCACTCAGTTCATCCCTCGTGCACTTACGAAACAGGGAATGTTGTGTCAGACCAGCCTGCACCCACACACAGCCCAGGCAGCCGAGCGTTTCACAGCTATCATTTTCAGATCTTACCACGGCTGTCACTTCCTGTTACTCATCAATATGCGGAATGTATACTGTGTGTCTTCTGTTCTGTCCAGCCTCTCATGAAGGGAAGTTTGCCTGTTATAATTTGCACTAACTATGGCATCGATATTAGAAAGTACCTCAGTTGTCAGATAAAACTCGCTTTTAAGTCCTTTAAGAGTGCTATTTTTGTATTGTACAAATGATGCAGGGTTTGGAAAACTCTAGTAGACAAGTGGGTCTGGACCATAGACAAATGGTGGCTATAGCACAGCCCTGAAATCATATTGGTCGTCATTCAATTATTAAAGTAAATAAAGGGCTATTTGTTGACTTTATTCCTTGCTGGCAAGCTAGCTCAGGCTTGGTTTATAACAAAAGCCTGCTGTGCGTATGTGCTCAAACTGCTTATAATATGGTCAGTGATTTGAGGGGCAAATAAAACCAACTCACTGCTGTGGCAATGCGATCATGGGTTGTACCCTTTACGGTGGATTTAATTTTAGAGTCTGTCTCACTATCTCTCAAGCAGAAGATTAAAATGTCTGTCTCCCTCCCCTGTCGTTCTAGGAAGTCCTTTCCCTCGCAGCATGCTACTCTGGCCGCCTTCGCTGCTGTCTATATCTCTGTAAGTAATCCAGCTACAAGCACACACGCACACACACACACATACTGTAGGGGTACACACGCATCCAAGTGCACTGGATGCTGCTCTACGATGATTTTCACTGTATTTCCTGCAGTCAAATAACAAAATCACCCTCTAGAGGCCTCATGGGTGGAATGTTATTCATATTTATCGTAATTTCATAATTAATCAACATGATAAAAATAAGAAAACGCAGGAAATCTGGTGTTTATGTCAAACGGTTTTGTTATATTTAATTATTCTGTGATGTACACTACATGACCATGACCTACATGACCTGCTCGTCTCATTCCAAAATCATGGGCATTAATATGAAGTTGGTCCCCCCTTTGCTGCTTTAACAGCCTCCACGCTTCTATGGAGGCTTTCCTCTAGATGTTGGAACATTGCTGCGGGGACTTGCTTCCATTCAGCCACAGGAGCATTAGTGAGGTCGGGCACTGATGTTGGCCGATTAGACCTGGCTTGCAGTCGGCGTTCCAATTCATCCCGAAGGTGTTCGATGGGGTTGAGGTCAGGACTCTGTAGAGGCCAGTCAAGTTCTTCCACACCGATCTCAACAAACCATTTCTATATGGACCTCTCTTTGTGCATTGTCATACTGAAACAGCAAAGCACCTTCCCCAAACTGTTGCCACAAAGTTGGAAGCACAGAATTGTCTAGAATGTAATTGTATGCTGTAGCGTTAAGATTTCTCTTCGCTTGAATTAAGGGGCCTAGCCCGATCAATGGAAAACAGCCCAAGACCATTGTTCCTCCTCCACCAAACTTTACAGTTGGCACTATGCATTAAGGCAGGTAGCGCTCTCCGGCTGAGACGATGTTGCTCTTAGACATTTCCACTTCACAATAACAGCACTTAGAGTTGACAGGGGCAGCTCCAGCAGGGCAGAAATTTGAGAAACTGACTTGCTGGAAAGGTGGCATCCTATGACGGTGCCACGTTGAAAGTCACTGAGCACTTCAGTAAGACCATTCTACTGCCAATGTTTGTCTATGGAGATTGCATGGCTGTGTGCTCGCTTGTCAGCAATGGGTGTGGCTGAAATAGCCGAATCCACTCATTTGAAGGGGTGTCTACATACATACATTGTATATATATGGTGTATATAAAGTGTATATAAAGTGTAATATTGGGATGCAAACTCAAAATACATTTCAACTCTATATCTGACATGGTACAAGCCCATAACCATGTGTGTGAGGTCTATACTTTTTTTTCAAAGTAGATTGGTTTAAGACTACCAATAAACACTCCATGTGACGCTGATTCAGCCCACTGCAGTAAAAGGTTGTAATGTTCTCCAAAACATGAGTCATCCTTGTAATGATTGAATTGGACTGCAGTCGTAATGCAAATCAAGTGTCGAACAAGGGGCTACCTCCGTTTGAAGTTAAAAGTCCTTTGTTTATAGTATATTGATTCCAGGCCTCTCTACAGACAAGAACAATTTGTTCAGAGTAGAATCCTTAATTAAACTGGATATACAGTGTCTATAGATAACTGTATAGAAGACAGCTGAATTATTAGCTGTACGTAATCCATTCCAGGAAGTCTTTAGTTAGTTAGTTGGTGACTTCCTGATATGGATGCCAGAGTGTATCGCTCCTCTCTTCTCCAGATGTACTTCAACGCGACGTTGACAGAATCCTCCAAGCTGCTGAAGCCCCTGTTGGTCTTCTCCTTCATCATGGGTGGCATCATCTGTGGGCTGACCCGCATCATCCAGTTCAAGAACCACGCCATCGACGTCTACTGTGGCTTCCTCATCGGAGGAGGGATCGCCGTCTACCTGGTGAGATGCTCTAGTAGATCTCTAGTAGAGCTACAGATGCCGTATCTTAATTTGATCATGCTGTTGTTGCAGGAATTTACCTGCACAGCAGGAAATGCACATTTGTAGTCCATTTGAGGTATAAAAAGGCTAATTTCCCCTTAAAAATGTCAGACTTGATTAGCCATAACAAATATTTTATCACCCCCCCCCAAAAAAGTATATTAATTATAATCCATTTATAGTCTACAGGATTATTTTCCTTTTGTGAGAAACTGGGTCAAATTAAGGTACAGCATCTGCAGTACATCTCAAGTAAATCTAGTATATCTCCATTAGATCACTGATCTTCTAAGTCTTGGTCCATGGACACTACCTGGTGATACACTCTACTATTGTAGATGTAGGCTGCTCTGCCAGTAGCACCATATCCCCTATAAAGGGCACTATGTTTTCTGGTCAAAATAAGTGGACTATATAGGGGAAATGGTGCCATTTCGGACACATCCCTAGGCTCTTCAGTCCTGGTCCTGGAGACCGACAGGAGGTGCAGGTTTTTGTTCTAGTCCATGTTGTAACATACCTGGCTGATACATCTAGTCAATGAAATAACAGGTCAAATTGATTAATTGAATTAGGTGTGTTAGCACTGGGATAGAACAAAAGCCTGCATACCCGATAGCTCACTAGGACCAGGTTTGGAGAGCACTAATCTAAAGATGAATCTTATTGAAACCATTCAAACGAAGGAGCTGATCTTGGACTTCAGGAGACAGCAGAGGGAGAACGCCCCTATATACATCCACGGGGCCACAGTGCAGTAGGTGAAAAGCTTCAAGTTCCTCTGTGTACATTTCACTGACAATCTGGAAATGGTCCACCCACAAAGACAGTGTGGTGAAGAAGGCACAACAGGGGCTCTTCAACCTCAGGAGGCTGAAGAAATTCGGCTTGGCCCCTTAGACCCTCACAAACTTCTACTGATGCACCATTGAGAACATCCTGTTGGGCTGAATCCCCGCCTGGTACGGCAGCTGCACAGCCTGCAAGCGCTGGGCTCTCCAGAGGGTGGTACTGTCTTCCCAACGCATCACCGGGGGCACACTACCTGCCCTCCAGGACATCTACAGCACCCGATGTCACAAGAAGGCCAAAAAGATCATCAAGGACATCAACCGCCCGATGCCCAGCCTGTTCAGCCCTCTATCATCCAGAAGGCGAGGTCAGTACAGGTGCATCAATGTTGGGACCGAGAGACTGAAAAACAGCTTATATCTAAAGGCCATCAGATTGTTAAATAGACATCAATAGCCGGCTTCCACCCAGTACCCTGACCTGAACTTAGTCACTGTCACTAGCCGACTACCACCCGGTCACTCTACTATGCATCTTAGAGGCTGCTGCCCTATGTACATAGACATGGAACAGTGGTCACTTTAATAATGTCTACATACTGTTTTACTCATTTCATATGCATATACTGTATTCTGGTCAAAGCCATCCTATTCAACTATTGCTGGATACAGTTGAAGTCTGAAGTTTACATACACCTTATCCAAATACATTTAAACTCAGTTTTTCACAATTCCTGACATTTAATCCTAGTAACAATTCCCTGTCTTAGGTCAATTAGGATCACCACTTTTTTTAAGAATGTGAAATGTCAGAATAATAGTAGAGAGAATGATTTATTTCATCACATTCCCAGTGGGTCAGAAGTTTACATACACTCAATTAGTATTTAGTAGCATTTCCTTTCAATTGTTGAACTTGGGTCAAACGTTTCGGGTAGCTTTCCACAAGCTTCCCACAGTGAGTTGGGTGAATTTTGGCCCATTCCTCCTGACAGAGCTGGTGTAACTGAGTCAGGTTTGTAGGCCTTCTTGCTCGCACACGCTTTTTCAGTTCTGCCCACAAATTTTCTATAGGAATGAGGTCAGGGCTTTGTGATGGCCACTCCAATACCTTGACTTTGTTGTCCTTAAGCCATTTTTCCAATGACCCCAAGTGTGCTTGGGGTCATTGTCCATTTGGAAGACCCATTTGTGACCAAGCAGTAACTTCCTGACTGATCTCTTGAGATGTTGCTTCAATATATCCACATAATTTTCCTGCATCATGATGCCATCTATTTTGTGAAGTGCACCAGTTCCTCCTGCAGCAAAGCACCCCCACACCATGATGCTGCCACCCCCGTGCTTCACGGTTGGGATGGTGTTCTTCGGCTTGCAAGCCTCCCCCTTTTTCCTCCAAACATAACGATGTTACGGTGTTATGGCCAAACAGTTMTATTTTTGTTTCATCAGACCAGAGGACATTTCTCCAAAAAGTAAGATCTTTGTCCCCATGTGTAGTTGCAAACCGTAGTCTGGCTATTTTATGGCGGTTTTGGAGCAGTGGCATCTTCCTTGCTGAGCGGCCTTTCAGGTTATGTCGACTCATTTTACTGTGGATGTAGATACTTTTGTACCTGTTTCCTCCAGCATCTTCACAAGGTCCTTTGCTGATGTTCTGTGATTGATTTGCACTTTTCGCACCAAAGTACGTTCATCTCTATGAGACAGAACGCGTCTCCTTACTGAGTGGTAGGACGGCTACGTGGTCCCATGGTGTTTATTCTTGCATACTATTGTTTGTATTGATGAACGTAGTACCTTCAGGCATTTGGAAATTGCTCCCAAGGATGAACCAGACTTGTGGAGGTCTACAATGTTTTTTCTGAGGTCTTGGCTGATTTCTTTAGATTTTCCCATGATGTCAATCAAAGAGGCACTGAGTTTGAAGGTAGGCCTTGAAATACATCCACAGGTACACCTCCAATTGACTCAAATACTGTCAATTTGTCACGTCCATCATTAGGAGAAAGAGAAGAGGACCAAAATGTAGCGTGGTGTGTATTCATTTTAATTAGAATACTTGAAACCAAGAACAAAACAATAAACCGACAAATGAACGAAGACGCACCAGTCCCGAATAGTGAACACCAAACACAGGAACAGGAACAATCACCCACAACCCACAATACAAAACAGGCTACCTAAATATGGCTCCCAATCAGAGACAACGACAAACACCTGCCTCTGATTGAGAACCATATCAGGCCAAACACATAGAAATAGACAAACTAGACAAACAACATAGAATACCCACTCAGATCACACCCTGACCAAACAAAACATAGAAACATACAAAGCAAACTATGGTCAGGGCGTGACACAATTAGCCTTTCAGAAGCTTCTAAAGCCATGACATCATTTTCTGGAATTGTCCAAGCTTTTTAAAGACACAGTCAACTTAGTGTATGCAAACTTCTGACCCACTGGAATTGTGATACAGTGGATTATAAGTGAAATAATCTGTCTGTAAACAATTGTTGGAAAAATGACTTGTGTCATGCACAAAGTTGATGTCCTAACCGACTTGCCAAAACTATAGTTTGTTAACAAGAAATTTGTGGGGTTGAAAAACTATTTTTAATGACACCAACCTAAGTGAATGTAAACTTCCGACTTCAACTGTATATACTGTATTTATACTCTGGACTCCGACATTGCTTGTCCTAATATTATATATTTCTTAATTCCATTTGTGTGAATTGTTGTGAATTGTTAGATATTACTGCAATGTCGGAGCTAGGAACACAAGCATTTTGCTACATCTGCATTAACATCTGCTAAATTACATTTGATTTGATTTGATTATTCTCTGATATAAGGTGATATAAAATTGTCTGTCTGTATATTGATGGATGTAATGAATATTGACATGTTTCGCTATCTTGTTTGTTGAGTCCTGTTGTGCTTTTGTATAGGGTGTTAGAGATATTCAATTATCTTTATGAATGAGAACAGGATGCACTAGTTTTGAGCAATATGTTTCATGCTATTATAAACTCAGCAAAAAAAGAAACGTCCTCTCACTGTCAACTGCGTTTATTTTCAGCAAACTTAACATGTGTAAATATTTGTATGAACATAACAATATTCAGCAACAGAGACATAAACTGAACAAGTTACACAGACATGTGACTAACAGAAATGGAATAATGTGTCCCTGAACAAAGGGAGGGTCAAAATCAAAAGTAACAGTCAGTATCTGGTGTGGCCACCAGCTGCATTAAGTACTGCAATGCATCTCCTCCTCATGGACTGCACCAGATTTGCCAGTTCTTGCTGTGAGATGTTACCCCACTCTTCCACCAAGGCACCTGCAAGTTCCTGGACATTTCTGGGGGGAATGGCCCTAGCCCTCACCCTCCGATCCAACAGGTCCCAGACATGCTCAATAGTATTGAGATCCGGGCTCTTCGCTGGTCATGGCAGAACACTGACATTCCTGTCTTGCAGGAAATCGCGCACAGATCGAGCAGTATGGCTGGTGACATTGTCATGCTGGAGGGTCATGTCAGGATGAGCCTGCAAGAAGGGTACCACGTGAGGGAGGAGGATGTCTTCCCTGTAACGTACAGCGTTGAGATTGCCGGCAATGACAACAAGCTCCGTCCGATGATGCTGTGACACACCACCCCAGACCATGATGGACCCTCCATCTCCAAATCGATCCCGCTCCAGAGTACAGGCCTCAGTGTAACGCTCATTCCTTTGACGATAAATGCGAATCCGACCATCAACCCTGGTGAGACAAACCGCAACTCTTCAGTGAAGAGCACTTTTTGCCAGTCCTGTCTGGTCCAGCGACGGTGGATTTGTGCCCATAGGTGACGTTGTTGCCGGTGATGTCTGGTGAGGACCTGCCTTACAACAGGCCTACAAGCCCTCAGTCCAGCCTCTCTCAGCCTATTGCAGACAGTCTGAGCACTGATGGAGGGATTGTGCGTTCCTGGTGTAACTCGGGCAGTTGTTGTTGCCATCCTGTACCTGTTCCGCAGGTGTGATGTTCGGATGTACCGATCCTGTGCAGGTGTTGTTACACGTGGACTGCCACTGCGAGGACGATCAGTTGTCCGTCCTGTCTGCCTGTAGCACTGTCTTAGGCGTCTCACAGTACACACATTGTAATTTATTGCCCTGGCCACATCTGCAGTCCTCATGCCTCCTTGCATCATGTCTAAGGCTCGTTCAGGCAGGTGAGAAGGGACCCTGGGCATCTTTCTTTTGGTGTTTTTCGGAGTCAGTAGAAAGGCCTCTTTAGTGTCCTAAGTTTTCATAACTGTTACCTTAATTGTCTACCGTCTATAAGTTGTTAGTGTCTTAACGACCGTTCCACAGGTGCATGTTCATTAATTGTTTATGGTTCATTGAACTAGCATGGGAAACAGTGTTTAAACCCTTTATAATGAAGATCTGTGAAGTTATTTGGATTTTTACTAATTATCTTTGAAAGACAGGGTCCTGAAAAAGGGACGTTTCTTTTTTTCCTGAGTTTATGAGTGTATCAATGTTTGAACATTATTTAAATATTGTAGGCTAAATGGTAAGTAGGCTATACGGTAATGGAAATGTGAGAAAATGAAATGTGCATTGAATTAGCTTAATGTGCAGGTACATAACATGATTACGATTGGGAAAGATACTGTCCCTTTCAGCAATGTGCTGTAAAATCCACTTCCATCTTTGACTGTACTGAATCATAGCAAGTTATAAATACCACATATGCACATCCCACACACACACGACACACCGCCTACACACACCCATGCAATATCCTCACATTTAATATTCTTCAATCAGAGGTGCTTGAGGCTATGATTGTGGCTATGATCGTGCTACTGGTAATTTACCCCAACAGTATGGCAGTTCAGACTGCATTCTATCTAACTCAATGACCAAGACAAATCTACTGCCACAATCTTGCAGTCCTCCTGTTGAACAAATGGCTCTTGGCTCTTGGTTGGGCTATTTATGTCTTATTGTGTCAGATACTGTATATTCACTGTGCTTCAATAGTGCTTGAAAAAACGTCATGGAATCCTGGAATTTTATACTAATGTCTGTCTCGAGACGCCTAAGACCATTTTGTTATAGGTAGATATAGACATAGTAGGAATAGAAAGGTAGGTAGAGGTAATTCAGGATAGGTCATTCAACCTATAATGAATGCTGTCTTCCCAAAAGAGACTTATTTTAGACAGTTGTAGGTAGATAGATACAGTAGGTAGAGGTAGATATAGGTTATAGATAAGTTGAACCAATAATGAATGCTGTCATGGTCTCTCCTCTTCTCAGGGTCTGTATGCAGTGGGTAACTTCCAGCCCAGTGAGGACACATCCAGACAGCAACCCCAGCCTCCCCCGCTCCGCGAGCCCCCCAGGAGCAACACTGTGCCCAACGTCAGCCAGAATGCAGGTCGCCACCTGCAGCTCAACAGCCTCAACAGCATGAACAGCCTAAATAGCGTGAGCGCCGCCGACGGCCTCACCGCGGCCCACCCCGAGACCATCCTGACCCGAGTGCCCTCCTGCCGTGAGTCCAGCTCCCTGAATAATCTGAAGAGGGCCAGCGCCGACTTGGAGTGCATCACCCCGCCGAGTCCCATGGGTAAACAGGACTGTCTGGTGACCTTTAACAGTAGCACGTTACCCAGGTCACATGGTGGCTCACTACCCGAGGAGCACCGCGTCCCTCGCCGCCACGCCAGCATCCACTCCTCCATGGACTCCACGCGCTCCAAGCAGCTGCTGTCTCAGTGGAAGAGCAAGAACGAGAACCGCAAGCTCTCTCTTCAGGTGATGGACAGTGGGGTGGTGGTGGGACGCCACCATTCAACGTCCTCCTCCTCCTCGCCTCAGAGGACCATGGAGCTGAGGTGCAGCTCTGAGCCRTCCGCCATGGGCCTGGAGGCKGAGYTCCGTGCTCAGGGACACATCCCCGCCCAGTACATGAAGCTGGCAGCYAGCAYCGTGCCRCTGTCCAACCACCTCCCYCACAAYGGGGGCAGCAGYGGCCTGGCWGSGGGGGCCCGCGTSTCCATCCAGTCCCGGCCAGGCTCCTCCCAGCTCGTCCACATCCCAGAGGAGACGCAGGAGCACGTCAACAGCGGCACCTCCAGTAGGGAGGACGAGGATGATGACGACAGGGAGGATAACTATGGCGGCGGTGGGATTCCTTGTGGGGGAGGCTCGGTTCGCTCCAAGTGGCTGAAGGACGGCGCCCCCTGCAGGACTAACAGTCTAACTAACCAGCCACGCATCATGCAGGTCATCACCATGTCCAAGCAGCAGGGTCTGCTTCAGCACGGCAGCCCCAAGAGCTCCGAGGACGGCAGCGTGGTCAGCTGCACAGGCTCCATCCAGTACAAGGCCCTGATGGACCAGGAGCCCGGCCAAGGGATCGTGAGGGTGGAGGCCCATCCAGAGAACAAGCCTGTGATCAAGCCTCCGGACGGCAGTGGCTCCTGGAGGTGGAAGCCCCAGGAGCAGCGTGGCAGCATCCGCCAGGCCTTCGAGCTCAACGACCTCAACCGCGACTCGGAGAGCTGCGACTCGCTCAAGGACGGCTACGGCTCCTTCGATGGCAGAAGGAGCCAGACGGGCACCGACACCGGCAGCGAGCGCGACAGTGGCGGTGGGGGAGGCGGTCACCCACACGTCCACCACCCTCACTACCACCACCATCACCACCCCCACCAAGGCATCACCACCATCCGTGTGACCCCTGTGGAGGGACTAGGAGGAGGAAGCGAGGCCGCCTCCGAGACCCTCTCCATCGCCTCCAGCAGGGAGTCCACCCTGCGGAGAAAAGGCAACATCATCCTGCTCCCGGATAGAGGTCAGAGTCCAGACAACTCCAGGAACTATTTCAAAGGGACATCGCCCACACCGCCCCCCACCCTGGGACTGGCCTATAGAGAGTGAACAGCTGCCCCAGTCAGCCCTTACCCTTACCGCCCATGTGGTGGCCTATCTGTCCCCCCATGAGTGGCCTTCTACACTGGGTCTAGTCTGGAACCCACAATAAGACCATTGAACACATTCAGCTACGACTGTAAATTATCAAATCCATCATGGATTCAGTGGTGTTAACTGGGCTGGCTTAACTTTTCCAGTGCCATTCTAAAGGTCATCATTCATTAGCTAGCTCAGTGTGTCTAGTACAGGAAGGCCACTACAGTGTTTTTCCATTCTGCAAAAATCAGATTTTTTTTGTTTTCAGCAGTTTATTGTTAGACTTGGTTTGATAGGACCGGATTAAATGTATTGGTGTGTGTTCTTTGAGAAATGCAGTAAAAAAAATATATATTTTAAACATTAAATAATTAAGTAAGCTTTATGTGACAGATTTTTGAGTGCAAACCCATTACACCTCTTTGTTTGTCTGAATTCGCAGGTTTTACACACCAGCCGCGCCATGGTTCTTTACACACAATGGTCCTTTAAGAATGCAGGAGATGCTGGAATAATCGCCACAAAGTCATTTTGCGCACACCTTTCAACCCTTATTTCATTACATAAACTTTCATCCATTTGACAAGCACAAGTACTAACTCTTTTAATACAATGGCTATAGTGGTTTGAACTTCGAATTTGATACTATTTGTTATCAACCTGCAAGAGCCTTTGATGGCAATGAACCGTGCAAGTTATTTATTAAGTTGATGGACATGATGTTTTCTAGGCCTTTTCCATTGATGTTCTGTGCTCTTTCTCAGCAACATATAAATATCCTTGTGTAATGTGACCGTGATTGGGTGTTGCACTGCATAGCAACGCTGGAGGGGCTTTTCATAAGACCACTTTCATACATACAGTACCATGACAATTGTGAAAAGAAATGTTTATATTTTTTGCTATGTACATATTTATAGTTCTCCGATTGATCTGCAACAATATTCAGATGTCTTCATTGGCTTATTAATAATTATTGATAGTCTATTTTAACAAATATGTGTTCATTCAATGTTGTTGTTTTTAGAACTTTTGCGGGATATGAATTGGTTTGGCAGGTGATTTATAACAGAGCAATGTTTTAAGAAATCACCAAATATTATCCATGGGTTGCAAAATTCCGTTAACTTTCCCCAAATTCCCGGGTTGTCCAGAAATCCTGGTTGACTTCCCTCACGACTCCAGGGTTCTTCCAACTGGGATTTCCGTAAAACCTGGGAATTTGGGGAAAATTAACAGAATTTTGCAACCCTAATTATCGCTGTGAACACACCAGTTTTTCCCTGTGCTTTATCCACACATTGTATCCCTCGAACAGTATAACATGCTTTTCTTAGCTTACAAGGGCATCAAATGAAGTATGTTAATAGACTACCAGAGGCAGTGGATACAGTATGTAAGACAATATATTTCTAGGGGCAGTGGATACAGTATGTAAGATAATTGCTTACCAGGAGCAGTGGATACAGTACCTTAATCAAATTAGTATTGCTTAAAGACTGGAAATTCAAGAGGGACTTTACACTTTGCATCCTGTATTGCCTTTGAAGAAGTATACTAACAAGTATTCGCTGTTTTTTGATACAGTGACATTTTTCCTATTAGCAACCTGTATGGTAGTTTAAGAAAATGTTAGTTTTTTCTGCAAAATGTTTAACAGCTGTACAAGTTGTTAATGCTACTTACTGTGCACTCAAATCATTTTTAAGTAAATGTATCTATTGATGAGTGACATAAAAGGGAAAACGCTCTCGGCAGAGGCTGCTCTTCCTGGTTCATTGATATGCGCACAATAATTGATTTAATTGTCCAGTTTGATTTTCCTGATTGGACAATGTGGCAGCAAAGCCTGTGCTGGGAACTTTGGTTGCTGTTAGATCAAAATCAATCATACATTAGTGTTCCTTGGGCTATAATGAACCATGCATGATTCAGGACTGAGGAGAGGTKGTATAATGGCAATAGCATCCCTCTCCCTCCCACAAGAGAACAGTAAACACGTAAGTCATACTCAGTATCCAGCACTGTAATTCTAACATTACTCTATGTGAGGATCCCTATGTGTGTTATATGCTGCCATTGAACAATATAATTATTCAATGAAAACCTTTCAATGATCTTTATCCAGTTTGTTGTGCAAAGGTAGGGCCATTCAACAATACAGTACATATAGTATACTACGCTGCAGAGGAAGCTGGTGGGAGGAGCTATAGGAGGATGTGCTCATTGTAATGACTGGAATGGAATAAATGGAACGGTATCAAACACATCAAACATATGGAAACCATTGTTTTCATTCCAGCCATTACAATGAGCCCGTCCTCATATAGCTCCTCCCACCAGCCTCTGATATGCTGATACCTTTATAATAGTGCCAAGAGCTTACTGTTCATATACATCAGGGGTCTCAAAGCCATTTCACCCGGGTCCACATTCTGTCTTTAATGAGGTTAAATCAAGGTTAGACAACATAAAATGGTCTTGTGGGCCGTCAGTTTGAGATCCCTGATATACAGTGCTATGTGCATAGAACCCTACCTTTACTCATGACACCTGAGATAGCTACAATAGTGTTTACACTCGTTTTTACAGTGGTCATGCCAGTTGCATTTGGATTACCAAGATAATTCATGTAGAAAGAGGAGGAAGGGAAGCGCTAAGGTACACAATAGTAAATTTGGTAGACAGAAGGTGCTCTTTGGTAAAAAGGGTAAATTGGTCATCAAAAAGAAAGGAGGACCAAGGCACTCTTCATATAATTAATTAAAATGCCTTTATTCGTATGGCATGTTCATGTTAAATCCGACGCGTTTCGGCTGCATGGACTTCGTCAGGGAGTACAAAAAAATAATACAATGTCCTCTTTTGAACAGCTTTTCCAAWTAGCCCTAATTAGAAGAGGGAGTGGTTACAAAATTGATTGGACACACCTAGTAAGCAATACTATACACATTAAAAAGGGAAATACTGAAGCTATGTTATCATAAAAATACAACTCCAAGCTAGAAGTATCAGGACACTTAGAAAGGTAGTTCTAACGTTAAATATGACTGGGAGAAGTGTATTGAGAAGTGTAATTAGCTTGTTTGTGTTTGTACCAGAGGTTGAAACTGAAATTATTTTCCAACCGTTTTGTTCTGAACAGAACCAACCATTCTTTTTCTTGTTCCTTTCCACTGTTCCGACCAGCAAAATAAAGTTCTGAACCGGTTCAAACCCCAAAAATTGTTCATATCGTTCATTTCTGTTCCTTTTTAAACCTCTGAAATCAAAGTTAAAAATATATATTTAAATTACTTCATCAATCAGTGGATAGAGCAGCTTGCTATGRAGCTATAGGTGTTTACATTGGACAGACAACTGTAGGGTGCGAGATGCGACTGAAATTTTGCGGGTARGGAGAGAACAAGAGAGGGTGGAGGAGGAGGCTTGGCTTGAAACACTGGGCATCTTGTTAAGACATGCATGATGCATGATTAGGCCTACAGAATTGTACCTACGTAGAAGGGGCTTCTATGGAGGAACATTGAATGTCTTTGAACTTCCGAGAATTGGCTTAACGTTGGACCAGAGCTAGCTAGCAAGCGTGTGTGTGCAGAGCGACACCAGAATAATAAATAACAAACACGTCTTACCTTTTTGTAGTTAATAAATCCAATGTGACATGTATTTACTATAGTATCCTTAACTAGCATTGAAAAAGTGAATCCATTCTTCTCCAATTAAAAATGTTTCTCCCTAATTTATGAATCACGCTAGTAATGTCAGTAGGCTGCAGTAGCCTATGCTTCAGAGGGTAGGGGCAGGTAGCCTACACACGTACACACACAGGCAAAGATTTTCAGCTGGGTCTCCCGAGTGGCATGGTGGTCTAAGGTACTGCATCGCAGTGCTAGCTGTGCCACTAGTGATTCTGAGTTTGAGTCCAGGCTCTGTCGCAGCCAGCCGTGACCGGGAGACCCATGGGGCGGCGCACAATTGGCCCAGCGTCGTCCGAGGTAGGGGAGGGTTTGGCCGGATGGGATGTCCTTGTCCCATCGCGCACTAGAGACTCCTGTGGCGGGCCAGGCGCAGTGCACGCTGACACGGTCACCAGGTGTACGGTGTTTCCTCCGACACATTAGTGYSGSWGGCTTCCGTGTTAAGTGGGCATTGTGTCAAGAAGCAGTGCGGCTTGGTTGTGTTTCGGAGGACGCACGGCTATCGACCTTCGCCTCTCTCGAGTCCGTACAGGAGTTGCAGCGATGAGACAAGACTGTAACTACCAATTGGATACCACAAAGTAAAAAAAATAATAATAATGTAAGACTTTCAGCTGGCAGTCAGGCAGACACTGGAATATGTTTCTGAGTGACAGAGTGAGGGCTTTGCATAGGCACTTTGTAGCATTTTTGTGGGACAGAAAAAAAATGCTTGGAGCATAAAATAACGTTATTAAACGGTTCCCATCCTTTTAAAATAAGAGTTATGTTCCGGAACAGTATAAATCACTTTCATTCCCGGTTCTGATTCTGTTYCTTGAAAAATGTTGTTCATTTCCAGTTTTCGGTTCTGTTYCCTGAGCTGGTTCCAATACCTGGTTTGTACACAATAATACAAAAGTAAGATTGGATGTATAAAATGTAGATATTGTTGAAAATTTCTATCAATAATCAAGGTTTTCTTTTTTTTMATTGAAACTGAATTGATATTATATAAATATTACACATATTTTTTACGCCTCAAAGGGTATATTAGCAGCGACAACTGAAGGGAAAAAGTTGTATATTTTCCTGTATACTTGTACCTACCATGATGGCTTTAAACTGTGGTCATATCTGCATGGTAATTTGATATGTACTGTATCCAAAGGCTTATTTTCTGTATATGACACCTTTTGAAAGTTATGGCTGGTACCTTGATTTATACCTACTCAATTCATCAATCAACCAATTGATTAACTCTTCATTCTTTCTATCACTGTAAATACAATCTTTGTAACTTTGCCATGCAGACAAAGCTGTTACAGTGTAGAGTAGGTAGGACAACATATCTACAGAAAGAAATCAGGTTTGGCAGAAGAAGATGTTTGACGTTTAGGCAGAGGATGTATTTGTATAGAGTTGAGAGCATAGAAATAGAATTTATAGAAATATAATCTAGTCATTATATTTYCATGGTTGCTAGGTCAGTTGGCTTTATTATACATCTGTAACATTGGCCTGTGTGCATTCAGAATAGACGTGGTGATTGGTGGATAGCGTTGTTGCTAACGAAACAGAAGTCTCAGTCAGAAGTCACTCTGTATTTCACCATTCTATGAGGTCGACAATGTCTAAATATTGAAATAAATGTTTGATATCAAACTAGAGAAAGGTTTGTTGATGGTGATGTATTTTTCTGTCTCACTCTGTGTCACAGAGATGCATAGTGAWATAATATACTTTTGTCTCACAGGTATACATTGTGGTGTAATGGTATATCTCTGCATCACAATAACATTTTGTGATGTCATTTTTCTGTGTCACAGAATCAAATTCTTTGTGATGTGATTTCTCTGTGTAACAGCAGGACCTAATTATGACATCACTGTCACGGTTGTCGTAAGAACTGKACCAAGGCGCAGMGTACGTAGAGTTCCACATCTTTATTATCAAGTGAAACTTAAGCAAAACAAAAACAATAAACGAACAACGAAACGTGACTACGTGGTGCACACGTGGTGCACAAACACAAAATTATGTGGGAAACATAGCTACGTAAATATGATCCCCAATTAGAGGCAACGATTACCAGCTGCCTCTAATTGGGAACCWAACCAAAACACCAACATAGAAATTTTAAACTAGAACACCCCCTCGTCACGCCCTGACCTACTACACCATAGAGAAACAAGGGCTCTCTATGGTCAGGGCGTGACAATCACTGTGTCATGATACATAGTTATGTAATTTCTCTGTATTGCAGAGGCACAGTGTGATGTAATTTTTTTGTGCTACAGAATTACAAGGTGATATAATTTTTCTGTCACAAAGGCATATTGTGATATTATTTCTCTGTGTCACAGAGGCACATCATAATGTAATTTATCCCTGTCACACAGGCATTTCAAACTTTCAGGTCACTGTGGCACAGAAGCACATACAGTATGTTGACATGTAAGGCCTTTTCACACTGCATTGTTCTTAGCCCCAGGCTAGCTTAGCCCCAGGCTAAGACTGGTCCTGGGCTAGCTTATCCTGTGTTCACACAAGCATTTGTTAACCTGGCGCTAAGCTTTAGCYCTAGGCTAAGGATTCACACTTGTATTCCAAAGCCCTGGGCTAACGGACAAACACAATATGCGACCAACAATCTATCTCTGCCATGCAACCAATGTTATAAGTAAGGCATTTATTAACAAATGATGTCCTCTTGCTTCTAGCCTAGCATTTGATTTCCAACAGTGATGGTTTGTAAACCTTGCTGTCTGCCTTTCTGACCTCAGAAACAATTTCTCACTTTTGAAATGCAATCTTGCCCATGTACGGAGAATGCTGTGCACGAACGAGACAAACTTTTCTGATCCATGCAAAATCCTGCAACAATATTATTATCATGRATAGCTATATCTAATTAAATGTCAATAGAAAAGCAATGAAAATAGACACTTATTTTGCTGCTCTTCCAACTGTAGAGTTTGTGACTTCAGTTGACTAGCTAGCTATGTGAGAAGACATTAGCCATCCTGCATAGCAACTATTTTTGTCAGCTATAGCAACCAGTGTATTTGCACAGATGAAAGTATTGTATTTTTTTGTCAGGTTTTTATCCTCAGATGGAAAGATTAAATAGTATAGCTACATTTACTTATCAAAATGGCTGCAGAACGCATCACAATCATATTCAAATTAAGTGAAAGTGCAGCTTTTGTGATTGGACAGTGAAAATGATATGTGTTGTTCTTGACCCCGTTTCACACTGCTTCATCCATAAACAATGGTGATCCTCTTCACTGCCATGACTTGTTCAAGCCTCTGCATTTCCATGACCCCACAGTCAATATTGACTGTTCACCCCTTAACATCCTATTTTTCACTCTTTATAATTACTAATTAATAGCATTGCTGTATATATGAAACACATGCGTGTGTGGACATGTGATGGTGGAAATGGGCCTAGTTATCACGGCACAGAGAGAGAGAGAGAGAGAGAGAGAGAGAGAGAGAGAGAGTAATAATCATCAGGAGGTCTTAAGTAGGGCAAGGAGTTGACCTAAATTGAAAGAGAAATATCCTGCTCGTCTCCAGCTTAAACAGCATCCCTGAAGACCAAATGGAATGCACTGAGGGAGAGAGGAAAGAGAGAGAGAGAAGGGGAGAGAGAGAGAGAGAGAGAGAGAGAGGGAGGGAGGGAGAGGGAGAGAGAGAGAGTGAGAGAGCCTGGTGATAGACAACTATGAGAAAAAGAGAGACAGCGTGAAACAGAGGCGCATGCATTTGAGAAGCTTTGGGTGGGAATACAGGAGTCCAGTTGACACTGAGTTAGAGACTGGCCACTACAGCTTTAGAAGAGACAAGAAATAAACAGAGTTAGAGACTGGCCACTACAGCTTTAGAAGAGTACAGAATCAACAGAGTTAGAGACTGGCCACAACAACTTTAGAAGAGATGCAGAAATCAACAGAGTTAGAGACTGGCCACTACAGCTTTAGAAGAGATGCAGAAATCAACAGAGTTAGAGACTGGCACAACAACTTTAGAAGAGATGCAGAAATCAACAGAGTTAGAGACTGGCCACTACAGCTTTAGAAGAGATGCAGAAATCAACAGAGTTAGAGACTGGCCACTACACTTTAGAAGAGATGCAGAAATCAACAGAGTTAGAGACTGGCCACTACAGCTTTAGAAGAGAGCAGAAATCAACAGAGTTAGAGACTGGCCACTACAGCTTTAGAAGAGATACAGAAATCAACAGAGTTAGAGACTGGCCACAACAGCTTTAGAAGAGATGCAGAAATCAACAGAGTTAGAGACTGGCCACTACAGCTTTAGAAGAGATGCAGAAATCAACAGAGTTAGAGACTGGCACACACTTTAGAAGAGATGCAGAAATCAACAGAGTTAGAGACTGGCCACTACAGCTTTAGAAGAGATGCAGAAATCAACAGAGTTAGAGACTGGCCACAACAACTTTAGAAGAGATGCAGAAATCAACAGAGTTAGAGACTGGCCACATACAGCTTTAAGAGATACGAATCAAACAGAGTTAGAGACTGGCCACTACAGCTTTAGAAGAGATACAGAATCAACAGAGTTAGAGACTGGCCACTACAGCTTTAGAAGAGATCAGAAATCAACAGAGTTGGACTGGCCATACAGCTTTAGAAGAGATCAGAAATCAACAGAGTTAGAGACTGGCCACAACAACTTTAGAAGAGATGCAGAATCAACAGAGTTAGAGACTGGCACAACAACTTTAGAAGAGATGCAGAAATCAACAGAGTTAGAGACTGGCCACTACAGCTTTGAAGAGATACAGAAATCAACAGAGTTAGAGACTGGCCACTACAGCTTTAGAAGAGATGCAGAAATCAACAGAGTTAGAGACTGGCCACTACAGCTTTAGAAGAGATGCAGAAATCAACAGAGTTAGAGACTGACACAACAGCTTTAGAAGAGATACAGAAATCAACAGTTAGAGACTGGCCACTACACGCTTTGAAAGAGATACAGAAATCAACAGAGTTAGAGACTGGCCACTACAGCTTTAGAAGAGATGCAGAAATCAACAGAGTTAGAGACTGGCCACTACAGCTTTAGAAGAGATACAGAAATCAACAGAGTTAGAGACTGGCCACTACAGCTTTAGAAGAGATGCAGAAATCAACAGAGTTAGAGACTGGCCACAACAGCTTTAGAAGAGAAGCAGAAATCAATGTCCACCCTCTCAAGACAGGTAGTGGGCTCTGAAACGGCGCTTGGGACAAGGAGTGGGTTCTGTGGTGGAACGAGTTTTTTTATTTTTTATTTCACCTTTATTTAACCAGGTAAGCTAGTTGAGAACAAGTTCTCATTTACAACTGCGACCTGGCCAAGATAAAGCATAGCAGTGTGAACAGACAACACACAGAGTTACACATGGAATAACATGGAATAAACAATAAACAAGCCAATAACACAATAAACAAGTCAATGACACAGTAGAAAAAAAGAAAGTCTATATGCAGTGTGTGCAAAAGGCATGAGGAGGTAGGATAAATAGGCCATAGGAGCGAATAATTACAATTTAGCAGATTAACACTGGAGTGATAAATGAGCAGATGATGATGTGCAAGTAGAGATACTGGTGTGCAAAAGAGCAGAAAAGTAAATAAAAACAGTATGGGTGATGAGTTAGGTAGATTGGGTGGGCTATTTACAGATGGACTATGTACAGCTGCAGCGATCGGTTAGCTGCTCAGATAGCTGATGTTTAAAGTTGATGAGGGAAATAATAGTCTCCAGCTTCAGCGATTTTTGCAATTCGTTCCAGTCACTGGCAGCAGAGAACTGGAAGGAAAGGCGGCCAAATGAGGTGTTGGCTTTGGGGATGATCAGTGAGATATACCTGCTGGACGTGTTGTTATCGTGACCAGTGAACTAAGATAAGGCGGAGCTTTACTAGCATAGACTTATAGATGATTGGAGCCAATGGGTCTGGCGACAATTTTGTAGCGAGCCAGCCGACTAGGGCATACAAGTCGAGGTGGTGTGTGTTATCAGGTGATTTGGTAACAAAATGGATGGCACTGTGATAGACTGCATCCAGTTTGCTGAGTAGACTATTGGAACTATTTTGTAGATGACATCGCCGAAGTCGAGGACCGGGTAGTCAGTTTTACGAGGGTAAGTTTGGCGCGTGAGTGAAGGAGGCTTTGTTGCGAAATAGAAAGCCGATTCTAGATTTGATTTTGGATTGGAGATGTTTAATATGAGTCTGGAAGGAGAGTTTAAGTCTAGCCAGACACCTAGGTTTTATAGTTGTCCACATATTCTAGGTCAGAACGCCCAGGGTGGTGATGCTAGTTGGGCGGGGCAGGTGCGGGCAGCGAACGGTTTGAAAAGCATGCATTTGTTTTACTAGCGTTTAAGAGCAGTTGGAGGCCACGGAAGGAGTGTTTGTATGGCATTGAAGCTCGTTTGGAGGTTAGTTAGCACAGTGGTCCAAGGAAGGCCAGAAGTATACAGAATGGTGTCGTCTGCGTAGAGGTGAATCAGAGAATCAACCTCAGCAAGAGCGACATTATTGATGTATACCAGAGAAAAAGAGTCGGCCCGATAGCATGCCTTGTGATGGAACTATGGTTTTTTTGAACAGAGCAATAGTAGGGTCCTCTATGAACTATGTGACAGAGCATAGTAGGTCTCTCATGGAACTATGTGACAGAGCGATAGTACGGTCTCTCATGGAACTTGTGACAGAGCAATAGTAGTCCTCTCATGGAACTATGTGACAGAGCAATAGTAGGTCCTCTCATGGAACTATGTGAGACAGAGAATAGTAGGTCCTCTCATGGAACTATGTGACAGAGCAATAGTAGTCTCTCATGGAACTATGTGACAGAGCGATAGTAGGTCCTCTCATGGAACTATGTGACAGAGCAATAGTAGGTCCTCTCATGGAACTATGTGACAGAGCGATAGTAGGTCTCTCTCATTGTGAACATATGTCCCATGACACTATGTGACAAGCGATAGTAGGTCCTCCTCATGGAACTATGTGACAGACGCATAGTAGGTCTCTCATGGAACTATGTGACAGAGCATAGTAGGTCCTCTCATGGACTATGTGACAGAGCAATAGTAGGTCCTCTCATGGAACTATGTGACAGAGCTAGTAGGTCCTCTCATGGAACTATGTGACAGAGCAATAGTAGCGTCTCTCATGGAACTTGTGAAGAGGCAATAGTAGGTTCCTCTCATGGAACTATGTGACAGAGGGTAGTAGGTCCTCTTCATGGAACTATGTGGACAGAGCGAATAGTAGGGGTCTCTCATGAATATGTGACAGAGCAATAGTAGGTCCTCTCTGGAAAGTACTGTGACAGAGCGATAGTAGTCCTCTCATGGACTATGTGACAGAGCAATAGTAGGTCCTCTCATGGAACTATGTGGACAGAAGAAATAGTAGGTCCTCCTCATGTGGAACTATGACAGAGCGATAGTAGGTTCCTCTCATGGAAACTATGTGACAGAAGCACATAGTAGGTCCTCTCATGGAACTATGTGACAGAGCAATAGTAGGTCCTCTCATGGAACTATGTGACAGAGCAATAGTAGTCCTCTCATGGAACTATGTGACAGAAGCAATAGTAGGTCCTCTCATGGAACTATGTGACAGAGCGATAGTAGGTCTCTCATGGAACTATGTGACAGAGCGATAGTAGGTTCCTCTCATGGAACTATGTGACAGAGCGATAGTAGGTCCTCTCATGGAACTATGTGAAGAGCATAGTAGTCTCTCATGAAATATGTGGCAGAGAATAGTAGGTCCTCTCATGGAACTATGTGACAGAGCAATAGTAGGTCCTCTCATGGAACTATGTGACAGAGCAATAGTAGGTCCTCTCATGGAACTATGTGGACAGAGCGATAGTAGGTCCTCTCATGGAACTATGTGACAGGGAGCGATAGTGGGTCCTCTCATGGAACTATGTGAACAGAGGCATAGTAGGTCCTCTCATGGAACTATGTGACAGAGCAATAGTAGGTCCTCTCATGGACTATGTGACAGAGCGGATAGGTAGGGTCCTCTCATGGAACTATGTGACAGAGCAATAGTAGGTCCTCTCATGGAACTATTGTGAGGGACAGAAGGATAGTAGGGTCCTCTCATGGAACTATGTTGACAGAGCGATAGTAGGTCCTCTCATGGAACTATGTGACAGAGCAATAGGTAGGTCCTCTCATGGAACAAAGGACAGTGATAACTGCCCTGTGTGTTAGAACCCTAAACCATTATGCCATCCGAGATTGGAAAATGAGAAATTATTTTCCACTGTGAGTGTGAACGGCCTTCAGTTTGATAAAAACATTTTAAAATTGTCTGTATTTCTGCATGTTTTTCCTCAGGCACATTTTAAAAGGCGTAGCAACAGGACAATTGCAAAGAGCATGTCCTCTCAACACATCAACATCATATAACATAGATGAATCCTTTATTATTTCAAATCTGTTGTAGGGATTCCATGATTGGCAGCAAACTGCAATAGACACAACCCACTGGGCACAGATGTCAATTCAATGTCTATTCCACATTGGTTCAACATAATTTCAATGAAATGACACTGGAACAACGTTGATTCAACCAGTGTGTGCCAGTGGGAGGTGTTGGTGTCTAAATCATGCATTCATATTTCAGATCGATTTCAAAGGGGTTATTCTGTCGGACCAGTACATGGTTATTGGCTCCAGTATCTGAATCAGCCATGTGGAACAATTGATCCTGTCGACATCTTGGAGGAACAAGAAAACATGAATGTAATAATGTACAACATTAAAACCCAATCAATGGAGCTCCATTGGACAGGACTTTCTTCACCGCATTGTGTGCTTTCTTTTTTTCTCTCCTAGCAGAGCACACACACCACACACACACACACACACACACACACACACACACACACACACACACACACACACACACACACACACACACACACACACACACACACACACACAACACACACACACACACACCACAACACACACATACACACACACACACACAAACACACACACACACACACACACACAACACACACACACACAACACACACACAACACCACAAACACAAACACAAACAACACACACACGCTGGTGTCCTATTTAACCGTCACCAGCAGCCTCTGAATCTGTGCAGAGAGGAGTACCGCAACTTTGCTGTCTCATCCGCGTTGCCATGGTAATTCCGGAGAGGCGAGAGCGGGAGCTCTAGTCCCTGTTCTCCAGATAGAAGAGAGCAAGCGTTACCAATCAATGCTTTTTGTCAAAAGATGGGCATGAGTGTTCAGCATTGTGGACTTGACAGTCCCCCCCCACACACACACACTCACACACACATCCAAAAGCAAAACAATCTGACAGTAGATCATGTTTCATTACATCCTTGTGATTAAAGCTGGATGCCCGTCAAAACACAGTATTAAAAAGCCAAGACTATCGTGTTGTTTGTAGTTCAAGATGGGGGAGCTGTCAGTCTCTCTGTGTTGCTATGTGTGTTTGAGCTGATGTCACCAAGAAATAGAACCAGACAGTCATCCCTGTATTAGCCTGATCCATCTGTGGCTTATTATTCCCCAACTCTATGAGGTTTTGAAAATCAGAGGCGGGGAGGGAAGGGAAAACAGCCCAAGAGCTCTAATGTGTTCTCTGGCCCTGAGGTGGAAAACAAAATGAAACCCATGTCCAATATCTCTCCTGAGGGGATATGTTGTTTTGTTTCTGAATTTTTGACAAGCCGCTGCAAAGTACTGTATAATGTTGGAGCCTAGGGAGGTATATAAACAGAAGGATATTGGTGCTTAGACAAGTCATAAAAGCATAATAGTGATGGCTAGATCAAGGCCAGGGGCGTCGATATGACAACCTACTCCAATTAGTTTGTTTCATTCACTGCTTTTATGTGTCTGGGGCATTCCTTTGAATGTTGAATGAATGGTTGATACGACACTGCAGGGCTTCACTTTATCTTTCTATCTACCTCTCTCTCTCTCTAGCTTTTTATTTATTTATTTCAATTAATCTCTCTTCTCAGAGCTACTCTCTCTGTCTCTTTGTCTCTCCCTCTCTCGCTCGCTCGCTCACTCTCTCTCTCTTTATTTAAATCCATCTCTTTTCCCTTTCTGGGGTATTCCCAAATGGAGCACTAAGGCAAATTTTCCAATTAGTCGACATGTTGGAACTGCTAATGTGGGTGGGTCTGCTAATGCACCCAATTATTTATTTATTTGTCTTAATATTTATTTATTTACATATTTATTTATTTATCCCTATATTTAGCCACCCACAACCTCTGAGCTAAACAAATGTGGTCAGGAAAATCTAGCCACTCATTTCTCAATGAGACCTCTCTTCCCAGGTAGAGAGTTGGCACTAATATTGAAATACTATGCTCCACTGACAAAATCATTTTCCAATATATCTAGTGTTCTCCTCAAGGTAATTTGATTGAGGTCGGCCACAAACATACAAAACATAGCCTAACAAAATATCTCAGCATTCACTGTCAGTATCATATAACTGGTTCCATAATGCTTGTGAATAATGTATCATTTTTTTCATTGCTATGTGATTAGTAGGAATAGAAATGTACAGGGAAATGGTGAGAACCATCTTTCTATTAAAGCCAGTGCACAAGTGTGATATTTCTCTCTCATACATGACACACTGTAGTGGAATCCGTTTACTACAGTGTAGGAGACGCAGTTATGACCTTGCCATTTGCTGAACAGCTGAGTGAAATCATCAGAGCTCTGCAATAGGGGTCATTCTATGGGTGTGACCTGGGTGCAACACGGAACCATTAAAATCATTTTTCCTGTCAGAGAGTTGAAGACACTGTACTGGAAGGTCTTTAGGTTCAACTCTATGGTCGTTAATTACTCACTAGCTTTCAACAGTTTTATGTTAGCACACATGTTGCTCTGAACTTAAAGAACTGGATTAAGCCTATCCTTGACTAAAAACCAATGGAGAATCTCCAATAAAATCACTTTTTGTGATGTGAGGTTTATGAGTCCAGGAACCCCAAAATGGTCCAAATGTCATTCAATATGTTAGGATAAAGCAAGTTATCTTTGTGAATAGGTTTTTACAGCTGTATTTGAGTAATGCATGTCCTTGGTAGGTTTTTACTGCTCATTTTAAATTATGCTGCAACTTTGATGCACCACTGCATCATCCATTCAGTCTGTCTCTCCTCTTAGCTTAGCTCAGACCTTACTCAGCTATCGCTTAGCTATGTAGCTTTTATTTATTTGTATTATATTGTTTTATCCTTTTTTAGTTTTTACTCTCTTGCTGTACAGTGTCCTTGGGTTTCTTGAAAGGCTCTTTAAATCCCATGTATCAACTCTGTTCGTTGGGCTTTTAACTCTGCACTATTGAGTGATTGTTACCTGCTCCAGATTTGGAAATCTTATAATAAAGTTGTTGTTTGAAGAATCTACAGTATCTCTTCCTTTTGGTTAGAATTTCCAAGACATGACGTGAATTCGTTTTGGATTTGGGGACTGTGAAGAGACCCCTGGTGGCATGTCTGGTGGGGTATGTATGGGTGAATGTTATTTGATTATGCAGACAATCTGGAATTTTTTATCACAGTAATATTTATCATAAAAACTAGAAGAGAAGCAGTTGATCTCTCGTCAATCCTCAACCAGGAAAGACTGGCATGTTGTTGATGTTAGTTCTGTATCTGCAGTTAAGGGCAAGACGTGCTACCCTGTTTTGAGCTTTCTTTGCTGCACTTGGCTATATTACCGGACAGTAATCAAGATGGGACAAGACCAGAGCCTGAACAACTAGTACAGTTTATTTTTGTGTCAAACACGCAGAACATCCTTTTTATCATAGACATACCCCACCCCATCTTCACAACAACTTTGTCAATATGACTTGACCATGATCATTTACAATCCAAGGTTACAGCTAGGAGTTTAACTTCCTCAACTTGCTCTTTATGCACAACTCCAGTTTAGGTTTAGGTCTTAGAGAATGTTTAGAACCAAATATAATGCCTTTCATTTTAGATGTATTTAAGACCAGTTTGTTATTAATCACCTATTCTGATACTGACTGTAAATCCTTACTTAGAATTTCAGTGAGCTCATTGGCTTTGGGTGCTGACATGTAGAGTGTGGAATCCTCCGCATGCATAGTCATTCTAGCTTCTTGTAAGACCAGGCTTGTTATTCCCCTCTCAGTGTGAGGTCATCAACACAGACATGACTGAGAATATGATCCTTCCACTTCTAAGATGGCTCCCTTCTGGGCAGACGTGTGGCACCATGTCTGCCACCTCTCAACCCTCAATCCACAATACAAATCTACAGAAGGCAGGTGTCTGCTGACCCGCAAATACATTCCACTCTGCATGCATTTCACAGACACAGAAACAGACACACACATACACACACATACACAACACAAATGATCACGCACGCACGCACGCACACACATACATACACACACACACACACTACGTCATTGCATGAACTTGTCTGACACTTTATGTGGAGCCATTTCAGTCTCAGAGTCCAGTCCTCTGTTGTTTAGTGAGGTCTATAAGAGATAAGGGCCTCAGAGTCCAGTCCTTAGGAGTCCAGGGACTGGACTCTGAGGCCCTCCAACCAAGGAGGGCCTACAGCAGCACCTAGATCTTCTGCACAGATTCTGCCAGACCTGGACCCTGACAGTAAATCTCAGTAAGACCAAAATAATGGTGTTCCAAAAAGGTTCCAGTCGCCAAGACCACAAATACAAATTCCATCTAGACACAGTTGCCTTAGAGCACACAAAAAACTATACATACCTTGGCCTAAACATCAGCGCCACAGGTAACTTCCACAAAGCTGTGAACGATCTGAGAGACAAGGCAAGAAGGGCGTTCTATGCCATCAAAAGGAACATATAATTCGACATATCAATTAGGATCTGGCAAAAAATACTTGAATCAGTTATAGAACCCATTGCCCTTTACGGTTGTGAGGTCTGGGGTCTGAGGTCTGCTCACCAACMAAGAATTCACCAAATTGAGACTCTGCATGCAGAATTCTGCAAAAATATCCTCCRTGTACCACGTAAAACACCAAATACCAAATGCATGCAGAGCAGAATTAGGCCGATACCCGCTAATTATCAAAATCCAGAAAATAGCCGTTAAATTCTACAACCACCTAAAAGGAAGCAATTCCCAAACCTTCCATAACATAGCCATCACCTACAGAGAGATTAACCTGGAGAAGAGTGCCCTACGCAAGCTGGTCCTGGGGCTCTGTTCACAAACACAAATAGACCCCACAGATTCTGTCACGCCCTGAMCTTAGTTTTCTCTATTTTCTGTATTATTTTGGTCAGGTCAGGGTGTGACGAGGGTGGGTATGTGTGTTTTTGTCTTGTCTAGGGTTTTTGTTTATCTATGGGGATTTTGTATGTCTAGGTAATGTAGGTTTATGGTGGCCTGAATTKGTTCCCAATCAGAGGCAGCTGTTTATCGTTGTCTCTGATTGGGGATCCTATTTAGGTTGCCATTTTCCATTTAGGTTTTGTGGGTAGTTGTCTATGTGGAGTTGCATGTCAGCACTCATTCTATTTAGCGTCACGTTCGTTTTTTGTTACTTTGTTAGTTTGTTCAGTGTTCTTCCTTTATTAAAAGAAGAATGTATTCATATCATGCTGCGCCTTGGTCTCCTCAATACGACGAACGTGACAGATCCCCAGCACAGCAACACAATTAGACCCAACCAAATCATGAGAAAACAAAAAGATAATTGCTTGACACATTGGAATGAATTAACAAAAAAAACAGAGCAAACTAGAATGCTATTTGGCCCTAAACAGAGACTACACAGTGGCAGAATACCTGACCACTGTGACTGACCCAAACTTAAGGAAAGCTTTGACTATGTACAGACTCAGTGAGCATAGCCTTGCTATTGAGAAAGTAGGCAGATCTGGCTCTCAAGAGAAGACAGGCTATGTGCACACTGCCCACAAAATAGGTGGAAACTGAGCTGCACTTCCTAACCTCCTGCCAAATGTATGACCATATTAGAGACACATATTTCCTCAGATTACACACGATCAACAAAGAATTCGAAAACAAATCAATTTGATAAACTCCCATCTACTGGGTGAAATACCACATGTGCCATCACAGAAGCAAGATTTGTGACCTGTTGCCACAAGAAAAGGGCAACCAGAGAAGAACAAACACCATTTCAAATACAACCCATATTTATGTTTATTTATTTCCCTTTTGTACTTTAACCATTTGCACATCGTTACAACACTGTTTATATACATAATATGACATTTGTAATGTCTTTATTATTTTGGAACTTCTGTGAGTGTAATGTTTACTTGTTCATTTTTATTGTTTATTTCACTTTTGTATATATCTATTTCACTTGCTTTGGAAATGTTAACATGTGTTTCCCTTGCCAATGAAGCCCCTTGAATTGAATTGAAATTGAATTGAGAGCGAGAGAGAGAGAAAGAGAAGAGAGAGAGAGAAGAGAGAGAAGAGAGAGAGAGAGAGAGAGAGAGAGAGAGAGAGAGAAGAGAAGAGAGAGAGAGAGAGAGAAGAGAGAGAGAGAGAGAAGAGAGAGAGAGAAGAAAGAAAAAAGAGACAGAGAGAGACAGAGACAGAGAAAGAAAGAAAGAAAAAGAAAGAGAAGGGTTGCTCTCTACCACTAAACACTGAGACAGACATGATAGATCATCGCTGCATTGTGAGCTATAGCCTAATTTTGTCAAAGGTAGGGGTGTTATGGGTGCTATAACCGAGACGTTGTATTACTGGTGTTTATCTTCAGTATTGGTGGAATAAAACAGCAATCGTTATAAGCAATTGTTGTGACAAACATATTTTCTATTGCCCTGAAGCACCCCCCATAGACTTCAGTTCTACATAAAATAAATGGAAAACTATTCCTATTGAGATCTCTATTATAGCGCTATCATGTCTTATTCTGGCAGAGAAATTCACAGGGGCTTATTCTCTCTGAAACGAAGAAGAGGGTTGGTCTAGAGAATGTAGGTCAGGCCATGAGAGAGAGATCCTGTGAATGAGTAGAGAAAGAAGGAAATATCTGCACATCCGTTAACTGATCTTCAATTACCACTAATATAGCCATTACAATCATTGTTCCTGGTCCCTTTGTGGGTTAAATTACTAAGTGTTTGTCTGTTCTTGTTCCCACTGGTTATTCCACTCTGAGAACAGAGAGAGAATGTGAACCATTTTGATTTTGAGCACAGTACAATGATACATTCTGCCCAGAAGCAGGAAGACCTTACTTTATTGCCCTTATGTAATACAATAAAACAACTCAACAACTATGAAACAACAGTGTTACTACATAGTATAACAACAATCAGTGGTGTAAAATACTTAAGTAAAAATTCTTTCAAGTACTACTTAAGTAGTTTTTTGGAGGTATCTGTACTTTACTTTACTATTTATATTTTTGACAACTTTTACTTTTACTTCACTACATTTTTAAAGAAAATAAGGTACTTTTTACTCCATACATTTTCCCTGCCACCCAAAAGTACTTGTTCCATTTTGACAGGAAAATGGTCCAATTCCCACCCTTATCAAGAGAACCTCCCTGGTCATCCCTACTGCCTTTGATCTGGTGGACTCACTAAACACAAGCGCTTCATTGGTAAATGATGTCTGAGTGTTGGAGTGTGCCCCTGGCTATGCACCAATAAAATCACCTGTGGTTTGCTTAATATAAGGAATTTTAAATGATTTATACTTTTACTTTTGATACTTAAGTACATTTTAGCAATTCCATTTACTTTTGATACTTAAAAGTATATTTAAAACCAAATACTTTTAGACTTTTACTCAAATAATGTTTTACTGGATGACTTTCACTTTTACAAGAGTCATTTTCTGTTAAGGTATCTTTTCCTTTACTCAAGTA
This sequence comes from Salvelinus sp. IW2-2015, assembly GCF_002910315.2. NCBI lineage: Eukaryota > Metazoa > Chordata > Actinopteri > Salmoniformes > Salmonidae > Salvelinus > Salvelinus sp. IW2-2015. The sequence continues at coordinate 29,222,832 of NC_036859.1, forward strand.
GGACAATTGAGTACTTTTTCCACCACTGACAGCAATATCAAATGTCACCGGTGACAATACCGGTTAGGAAAGCTGACAAGTGAAATGTGACCACACATCAATGTCAAATGTACTGTGTATATCGAGTGACATGTTCTGGCGATAGCAGTCACAAGACACCAGTGACGACATAATGCGCTCGGGTTCATGTACGGTTCAGCGCTCAGCCAAGTTTTACCGCAGACATGAAATGAACACAAATGCTCCCACGGCTATAGAATGTCTTCTGCCCGCAGTAATGCAACGTGACTTTCTCAACAGCCCCTCACAAACTAATACCTCAGCTGAATTTCATCCCACAGGGCAAAATGAATGTTCGATGCTCAAGCTTCATTGCATATAAAGCTGGCAGAGAGTCAAACACTACCCTGTGGAGAGCTGCTTCTGGGGATCTGTGGGGCTGCATCGGGACGGTTTGAAGTGAAAGTGAAGTTCTGTCCCAATGCAGGAGTGCTAGAATAATACTGTAAGAGGAAAAAGAGAATGTAAGTGATAGGGGTAAGTGAGTAGTAGCAGTTTCCCAAACTGTCACTATAAATAGGTATGTCGGTGTTACTACTAACCCTGGTTTCGTCCCAGTCAAACTGCATGGCCAGGTTGGTAGTAGGAAAAGTGAGTAAAACTAAAGAAATGGCTTATGGGCTGACTACAAACAGCCAGGTCAGCATTTGTGTTCAGTAATCAGGTGATCTCCACAGGATGAGCTCCATAGCAGGAGTTCCACAGGAGGAGGTGCATCGGTGGAATCCCCATGGAGAGGCCCCTCTAGGTAGGTAACCGAGGCTGAAGGTGATGGAGATGACAGGGGATTGATTGAACAGGGCAGGACCCTGGTGCTCTACAGGATCTGAGCTCTTACTCACTGATAAGTGGGACCCATTCTCTAGGACCCATTTCACAATACTTAGGTAACTTTTTTTAAACTCTTCACACAGTTATTCTAACCAACTTTCAGCTTGCCACAGCAGTTAATTTCATATCCAAAATGCACTAAAACTACCAAAACACTTCATACATGTCTCAAATCAACTCATTCTTCCATAACACTAGCAAAAGTTGTCACCCAACAAGCACACTTTGTCACTCATAAAACAATGACCTAAAAAACACTAACAACAGGTAGCATTACACAATGTTTTCTTTTGTAAAATGTCAAATTAATATTTGTGTCATTCTCAAAACTTTTTATCTATACATAACTCCTCTCCCTCTCCCACTCCCAAGCCACCTCTTCTTACTCTGCAGCCACTTCTCTATCTCTGGCTGGTCCATGTTACATTTTAACTTCCTCTCCTCTCCCACTCCAGCCACTTCTTTCTTAACTCTGTCACCACTTCTCGATCTCTGCTGGGGTCCATGTTACATGTACTTATCCTCTCCCTCCTACCTAATTATTGAGAAATGGGTCCTAGCGATTGTCAAAAACTGTAAGACCCAGGAGCCACAGGAGCAGAATACTAAAGACTACTTAGCGATTGGCTGTGTTTGTGGCTTGTTGTGTGTGTGTGTGTGTGTGTGTGTTGTGTGTGTGTGTGTTTGTGTGTGGTGTGTGTGTGTGTGCGTGCGTCGTGCGTGGCGTGCGTGCGTGCGTGCTGTCGAGAATATATATATATATTTATATATATATATATATATATATTAATTATATATATATATATATTTGGTCAAGACGAGACATCGTATAAACACTCATATACAAGTATGCAATAATTCCCCAACAGTGTAGAGGAAAATTGGGTACGTAGCAAACAGCATGTTGCTTGGGAATATTGCATGTATGGCTAAATTAATGTTTTCAAACATCTGACACATTTTTCCACAATAAGTACAACACTATCAAAGCCACATTAAACCTCCCTTTGATGTAAATTCATATGTGATTGAAGACAATCCCACGTGGATCTAAGTCACTGTGGAGTTTCACTGAGCAGAAGCTGGTCTCAGGAGGACCAGTGTGTTTCGATACTATCCATCAGCTCAGCCAGGCATTATTATTACTAACACACACACACACACACACACACACACACACACACACACACACGTAAACACTGTCCTCCAGAGGGAGAGTCACTTTAATTTCTTTAATCAATTGATTGTGGGGTCTTTTGGAGGTCTGGAGGCTGAGTTAAAGATGACACATTGAAGCACTGATGTGCTAAACTGACATTTTGGGCAAACGTTTTAAAGATGTCTTGACCTGCTGTCCTAGAGGGTTTTCTCAAGCTCAAAGAGCCTCGGCCTTTAAGAGTCTCAGAGTAGGAGTGCTTATCTAAGATCAGTTTTATCTTCTAGATAAAAACATTTTAACGCTATATGGACAACGGGGGACCTGATTCTAGCTCATCACTCCTACTATCAGACTTTATTAATACAAGCCCGATAGAAACAAGAACAAAAACACTTCTGCTTTATTACAGTTTTTCCCAATGGTTTACACACTAAAACTAGCCCATGAGGCACAATGACCTGAATCTGTAACTCATTTAGCAGAACCAGACACCAAATCTGCAATACTACTGGCACATGTTTTGCTTTACACTCAGATTGTAATTCTATAACAAACATTTGGCAAAACACAAGACACAATTATTTACCTTTGGCACAACCTTCACAACTAAAATATMTTGTGTGCGAAAAGCAACACTGTTCAACAAGCTAAACTCATTTACCAATTGATCCCTTACACTCTTCATATGTGCAAACACTAATTGCGTAAATGTTCACTTGGAAATCATACTTTTGGTATGGATTAAAAGGTTATAGGTGAGTACTCCTGTGTTTGGAGAACAATGGAAGCAAACTTAGCAGGGAGAAGAGGAGGTGGAGGTGGAGGTGGAGGTAGAGATAAAGGTAGAGATGGAGGTGGAGGTAGAGGTGGTAGAGGTAGAGATAGAGGTAGAGGTAGAGGTAGAGGTGGAGGTGGAGGTAGAGGTGGTAGAGGTAGAGATAGAGGTAGAGGT
>NC_036859.1:29225858-29241255 GCF_002910315.2 Salvelinus sp. IW2-2015
GGGGGGGGGGGGGGGGGGGGGGTGAGAGATAACACACACCACACACACACCACACACACACACACACACAGCACCACCACACACACACACACCACACACACACACACACACCACACACAACACACACACACACACAAACAACACAACACACACCACACACACACACACACACACAAACACACACACACACACACGCTGTGTCCTATTTAACCTCACCAGCAGCCTCTGAATCTGTGCAGAGAGGAGTACCGCAAACTTTGCTGTCGTCATCCGCGTTGCCATGGTGAATCCGGAGAGCTCGAGAGCGGAGCTCTATGTCCCTGTTCTCCAGATGAAAGAGAGGCAAGCGTTACCAATCAATGCTTTTTGTCAAAAGATGGGCATGACGTGTTCAGCATTTGTGACTTGACAGTCCCCCCCCACACACACCACAAACTCCAACCCACACACATCCAAAAGCAACAATCTGACAGTAGATTCATGTTTCATTACATCCTTGTGATTTAAAGCTGGATCCCGTCAAACACAGTATTAAAAAGCCAAGACTACGTGTTGTTTGTAGTTCAAGATGGGGAGCTGTCAGTCTCTCTTTGTTGCTATGGTTGTTTGCAGCTGATTGTCACCAAAAATAGAAACCAACAGTCACCCTGTATTAGCCTATAAACCATCGTGGCTTATTATTCCCCAAACTCTATGAGCGTTTTGAAAATCAGAGCGAGGGAAGGAGAAAACAGCCCAAGAGCTCTAAATGTGTTCTCTGGCCCTGAGGTGGAAAACAAAATGAAACCCATGTCCAACTATCTCTCCTGAGAATGTTGTTTTGTATTTCTGAATTTAGACAAGCCGTCAAGTACATGTATAATGTGGGAGCCTAGGAGTATATAAAACAGTAAGGAATATTGGTGCTTAGACAAGTCATAAAAGCATAATATTGATGCTAGATCAAGGCCAGGTGGCGTCGATATGACAACCTACTCCAATTAGTTTGTTTCATTCACTGCTTTTATGTGTCTGGGCATTCCTTTGAATTTGAATGAATGGTTATACGAACTGCAGGGCTTCACTTTATCTTTCTATCTACCTCTCTCTCTCTCTAGCTTTTTATTATTATTTCAATTAATCTCTCTTCTCAGAGCATACTCTCTCTGTCTCTTGTTCTCTCCTCGCCGCTCGCTCGCTCACTCTCTCTCTCTTTATTTAAATCCAATCTCTTTTCCCTTCTGGTATTCCCAAATGGAGCACTAGGCAAATTTTACCCAATTAGTCGACATTGTTATTGGAACTGCTAATGTGGGCTGGTCTGCTAAATGCAAAAAACCCCCAAATAATTTTTAAAATTTTTATTTTTGTCTTAATATTTATTTATTTAACATATTATTATTTATCCCCTATATTTAGCCACCACAACCTCTGAGCTAAACAAAATTGTGTCAGGAAAATCTAAGCCGACTCATTCTCAATGAGACCTCTCTTTCCCAGTAGAGAGTTGGCACTAATATTGAAATACTATGCTCCACTACAAAATCATTTTCCCAATATATCTAGTGTTCCCTCAAGGTAATTTGATTGAGAGGTCGGCCACAAAATACAAAACATAGCCTAACAAAAATATCTTCAGCATTCACTGTCAGATATCATATAAACTGGTCCATAATGCTTGTGAATAATGTATTCATTTTTTTCATTGCTATGTGATTAGTAGGAATAGAAATGTACAGGGAATGTGAGAACCACTTTCTATTAAAGCCAGTGCACAAGTGTGAAATTCTCTTCAACATGACACACTGTAGGTGGAATCCGTTACTACAGTGGAAGACGCAGTTCATGACCTTGCCATTGCTGAAACAGCTGAGTGAAATCATCAGAGAGCTCGTGCAATAGGGGTCTTCTATGGTGTGACCTGGGTGCACACGGAACCATAAATCATTTTTCCTGTTCAGAAGAGTTGAAACACTGTTACTGGAAGTCTTATGTTCATTATGGTCTGTTAATTACTCACTAGCTGTTCAACATTTTATGTTAGCAAACATGTTGCTCTGAACTTAAAGAACTGGATTAAGCCTATCCTTGACTAAAAACCAAGGAGAAATCTCCAATTAAAATCACTTTTTGTGATGTGAGTTTATGAGTCCAGAACCCCAAAATGGTCCAAAGTCATTCAATATGTTAGGATAAAGCAAGTTATCTTTGTAATTATTTACAGCCCGTATTTGAGTAATGCATTTCCTTGGTATTTTTACTGCTCATTTTAAATTTGCTGCCAACTGATGCACCACTGCATCATTCCATTAGAGTCTGGTCTCTCCTCTTAGCTTTAGCTCAAGACCTTACTCAGCTATCGCTTTAAGCTATGTAGCTTTTATTTATTGTATTTATACTTTGTTTTATCCTGTTTTTAGTTTTACTCTCTTGCTGACAGTGTCCTGGGTTTCTTGAAAGCTCTTTAAACCCATTATCAAACTCTGTTCGTTGGGCTTTTAACCTCTGCACTATTGAGTGATTGTACCTGCTCCAATTTGGAAATCTTATAATAAAGTTGTTGTTTGAAGAATCTACAGTATCTCTTCCTTGCTGTTAGATATTTCCAAGGACATGACGTGAATTCGTTTTGGATTGGTACTGTGAAGAGACCCTGGTGGCATGTCTGGTGCGGGATTATGGGTAAATGTTATTGATTATGCAGACAATCTGGAATTTTTTTATCACAGTAATATTAGTCATAAAAACTAGAAGAGAAGCAGTTGATGCTTTCCGTTCAATCCTCACCAGGAAAGACTGGCATGTTGTTGATGTTAGCTTCTAGTATCTGCAGTTTAAGGGCAAGACGTCGCTACCCTGTTTTTGAGCTTTCTTTGCTGGCACTGCTATATTACCGGACAGTAATCAAGATGACAAAGACCAGAGCCTTGAACAAACTAGTTTACAGTTTAATTTTTTTTGTGTTCAAAACAGCGCAGCAACATCCTTTTTTTATCATAGACTACCCCACCCATCTTGCACAACAACTTGTCAATATGACTTGACCATGATCATTACAATCCAAGTTACAGCTAGAGTTAAACTTCCTCTAACTGCTCTTTATGCCCACAACTCCAGCTGAGGTTTAGGTCTTTAGGAAATGGTTAGAATCCAAATATAATGCCCTTTCATTTTAGATGTATTTTAGACCCCATGTTTGTTATTAATCACCTATTCTGATACTGACTGTAAATCCTTACTTAGAATTTCAGTGATCCATTGGCTTTTGGGTGCTGACATGTAGAGTGCTGGAATCCTCCGCATGTCATAGTCATTCTAGTTCTGTAAAGACCAGCTTGTTATTCCCCTCTCAGTGTAGGTCATCAACACAGACGATGACTGAAATTAGGATCCTCCACTTCTAAGATGGCTCCCTTCTGGGCAGACGTGTGCACCAGTCTGCCACCTCTCAACCCTCAATCCACAATAGAAATCTACAGGAAGGCGGTGTCTGCTGACCCGCAAATACATTCCACTCTGGCATGCATTTCACAGACACAGAACACAACACCACACATTACACACACATACACAACAAAATATCACGCACGCACGCACGCACACACATACATACACCACACACACACACTACGTCATTGCATGAACTTGTCTGACACTATGTGGACATTTCAGTCTTCAGAGTCCAGTCCCTGTTGTTTAGTGAGGTCATAAAGGAGAAAGGCCTCAGATCAGTCCCTTAGGAGATCCAGGACGACTCTGAGGCCCTCCAACCAGGAGGCCTACCAGCAGCAGCCTAGATCTTCTGCACAGATTCTGCCAACCTGGGACCTGACAGTAAATCTCCAGTAAGACCAAAATAAGGTTCCAAAAAGTTCCAGTCGCCAAGACCACAAATACAAAATTCCATCTAGACACAGTTGCCTTAGAGCACACAAAAAACTATACATACCTTGCCTAAACATCAGCGCCACAGTAACTTCACAAAGCTGTGAACGATTGAGAGACAAGGCAAAGAAGGCGTTTTCTATGCCATCAAAAGGAAAGTATAATTCGACATATCAATTAGGATCTGGCAAAAAATACTTGAATCAGTTATAGAACCCATTAGCCCTTTGACGTTGTGAGTCTGGGGTTCTGAGGTCTGCTCACCAACAAAAGAATTCACCAAAATTGAGGACCTGCATGCAGAATCTGCAAAAATATCCTCCGTACCACGTAAAAACACCAACTACCAAATGCTATGCAGAGCGAATTAGGCCGATACCAAACGCTAATTATCAAAATCCAGAAAAATAGCCGGTTAATTCTACAACCACCTAAAAGAAGCAAATTCCCCAAACTTCCATAAACAATAGCCATCACCTACAGAGAGATTACCTGGAGAAGAGTTGCCTAAGCAAGCGGGTTCCTGGCTCTTCACAAACACAAATTAGACCCACAGCGATTCTGTCACCCCCTGAACTAGTTTCTCTATTTTCTGTATTATTTGGTTCAGTCAGGGTTGTGACGAGAGTGGGTAGTGTGTTTTTGTCTTGTCTAGGCCGGGTTTTTGCTTTTATCTATGGGATTTTTATGTCTAGGTATATTGTTAGGTTTATGGTGGCCTAATTTTTTCCCAACAGAGGCAGCTGTTATCGTTGTCTCTGATTGGGATCCTATTAGGTTCCATTTTCCATTAGGTTTGTGTGGTATTGTCTATTGGAGTGCATGTCAGCACTCATTCATTTAGCGTCACTTCGGTTTTGTTACTTTGTTAGTTTGTCAGTGTTCTTCCTTATTAAAAGGAAGAATTTATTCATATCATCTGCGCCTTGTCTCCTCAATACGACGAACTTGGACAGATCCCCAGCACAGCAACAGCAATTAGACCCAACCAAAATCATGAGAAAACAAAAAGATAATTGCTTGACACATTGGAATGAATTAACAAAAAAACAGACAAACTAGAATGCTATTTGGCCCTAAAAACAGGAGACTACACAGTGGCAGAATACCTGACCACTGTGACTGACCCAAACTTAAGAAAGCTTTGACTAGGTACAGACTCAGTGAGCAAGCCTTGCTATGAGAAAGTAGGCAGATCTGGCTCTCAAGAGAAGACAGGCATGTGCACACTGCCCACAAAATAGGTGGAAACTGAGCTGCACTTCCTAACCTCCTGCCAAGATGTGATGGACCATATTAGAGACACATATTCCTCAGATTACACACATCAAACCAAAGGGAATTCGAAAACAAATCAATTCTGATTAAAAACTCCCATCTTACTGGTGAAAATACACAGTGCCATTCACAAAGCAATTATTTGTACCTGTGCCAACAAGAAAAAGGGCAACCAGAGAAGAACAAACACCATTTCAAATACAACCCATATTTATGTTTATTTATTTCCCTTTTGTACTTTAACCATTTGCACATCTTACAACATGTTATATACATAGATATGACATTGTAATTTGCTTTATTATTTTGGAACTTCTGTAGTGTAATGTTACTTGTGTCATTTTATTGTTTATTTTCACTTTTGATATGATATCTATTTCACTTGCTTTGGAAATTGTAACATGGTTTCCCTGCCAATGAAGCCCCTTGAATGAATGAAATTGAATTGTGATGAGCGAGAGAGAGAGAAAGAGAAGAGAGAGAGAGATAGAGAGAGAAGAGAGAGAAGAGAGAGAGGAGAGAGAGCAGAGAGAAGAGAAGAGAGAGAGAGAGAGAGAAAGAGAGAGAGAAGAAGAGAGAGAGAGAAGAAAGAAAAAAGAGACAGAGAGAGACAGAGACAGAGAAAGAGAAAGAATAGAGAAGAAAAAAGAAAAAAGAAAGAGAGGGTTGCTCTCTACCACTAAAACACTGAGACAGACATGATAGGATCATCGCTGCATTTTTGAGCTATAAGCCTATATTTGTCAAAAGGTAGGGGTTATGGGTTGCTATGTAACTGAGACGTTGTATTACTGGTGTTTATTCTTCATATTGGTGGAATAAAACACAATCGTTATAAGCAATTGTGTGACAACATATTTTCTGATGCCCTGAAGCACCCCCCATTAGACTTCAGTTCTACATAAAATAAATGGAAAAACTATTCCCTATTTGAGATCTCTATTTATAGCCTATCATGTCTTATTCTGGCAGAGGAATTTCACAGGGCTTATTCTCTCTGAAACGAAGAAGAGGGTGGTCTAGAGAATGTATTCAGCATGAGAGAGAGATCCTTGTATGATAGAGGAAAGAAGAAATATCTGCACATCCGAAACTGATCTTCAATTACACTAATATAGCCATACAATCATGTTCCTGTCCCTGTGGGTAAATTACTAAGTGTTTGTCGTTCTGATTCCCACTTGGTTATTCGCATCTGGTAACAGAGAGGAGAATGTGAACCATTTGATTTTTGAGCACAGTTACAAGATTACATGCCAGAAGCAGGGAAGACCTACTTTATTGCCCTTATGTAAATACAATTAAAACAACCTCAACAACTATGAAAAACAGTGTTACTACATAGTTATTTAACAACAATCGAGTTGGGTAAAAATACTTAAGTAAAAATTCTTTCATACTACTTAATAGTTTTGGAGGTATCTGTACTTTACTTTACTATTATATTTGTTTTACAACTTTTACTTTTACTTCCACTACATTTTTAAAGAAAATAAGTACTTTTTACCGCATACATTTTCCCGCCACCCAAAATACTTGTTTCCATTTGACAGGAAAATGGTCCCAATTCCCACCCTTATCAAGAGAACCTCCCTGGTCATCCCTACTGCCTATTGATCTGGTGGACTCACAAACACAAGCGCTTCATTGGAAATGATGTCTAGTTGGGAGTGTGCCCCTGGCTATGCACCAAGAAATCACCTGTGGTTTTCTTTAATATAAGAATTAAATGATTTATACTTTTATTTTGATACTTAAGTACATTTTTAGCAATTCCATTTACTTTTGATACTTAAAAGTATATTTAAACCAAATACTTTAGACTTTACTCAAATAATTGTTTATGGATGACTTTCCACTTTTAACAAGAGTCATTTTCTGTTAAGGTAGCTTTTCTTTACTCAAGTAGGACAATTGAGTACTTTTTCCACCACTGACAGCAATATCAAATTCACGACAATACCGGTTAGGAAAGCTGACAATGAAAGTGACCACACATCAATGTCAAATTACTGTGTATATCGAGTGACATGTTCTGGCGATACAGTCACAAAGAACACCAGTGACGAATAATGCGCTTCGGTTCGATGTAACGGGTTCAGCGCTCAGCCACCCAGTTTTACCGCAGACATGAAAATAACACAAATGCTCCCACGGCTATAGGAATGTCTTCTCCCGCAGTAAATGCAACGTGACTCTTTCAACAAGCCCTCACAACTTAATACCTCAGCTGTAATTTCATTCCCCACAGGGCAAAATGAATGTTCGATGGCCTCAAGCTTCATTGCATATAAAGGCTGGCAGAGAGTCAAAAACACTACCCTGTGGAAAGCTGCTTCTGGGGATCTGTGGGCTGCACGGGAACGGTTTGAAGTGGAAAGTGAAGTTCCTGTCCCAATGCAGATGTGCTAGAATAATACTGTAAGAGGAAAAAAGAGAATGTAAGTTGATAGGGTAAGTGATAGTAGCAGGTTTCCCAAACTGTCACTTAAATAGGTATTTTTCCTACACTGAACCCTGGTTTCGTCCCAGTTCAAACTGATGCCAGGTTTTTGTAGTATATTATAGTGTATAATTATATAGATATGCTTATGGGCTGACACAACAGTCTTCAGCATTGTTCAGTAATCAGGTGACTCCAAGGATGAGCTCTAGCAGGAGTCCCACAGGAGGAGGGCATCGGGTTGGAATCCCCTGGAGAGGCCCCTCTAGGTAGGAACCGAGTCTATTATGAGATGACAGGGGAATTGTTGAAACAGGGCATGACCCTGGTCTCTACAGGATGGATGCTCTTACTTCACTGATAAGTGACCCTTCTCTAGACCCATTTCACAATTACTTATGGTAACTTTTTAATATCTTCACATTTATATCTATCTTTCAGCTTGCTATCTCTTAATTCATTATCCAAAATCACCTAAAACTACCAAAACATTCATATATATATCTTCTGATTCTTCCATAACACTTTTAGTTCATGAGAATGTTCACAACAAAGCTATATCTTTTGTTCACTCATAAAACAATGACCTAAAAAACACTAACAACAGGTAGGCATTACACAATGTTTTCTTTTTTATATATTATTGTCAAATATATATTGTGTCATTCTCAAAACTTTTTATCTATACATAACTCCTCTCCCTCTCCACTCCCAGCCACCTCTTCTTACTCTGCAGCCACTTCTCTATCTCTGGCTGGTTCCATGTTACATTTTATACTTCCTCTCCTCTCCACTCCAGTCTATTCTTTCTTAACTCTGTCACCACTTCTCGATCTCTTGGGGTCCATGTTACATGTACTTATCTCTCTTCTAATATTGAGAAATGGGTCGCTCAGCGATTGTCAAAAACGTAAGACCCAGGAGCCACAGGAGCAGAGATACTAAAGACACTTATCAGGGCGAGTTTGCTATGGTGTTGTGCTGTGTGTGTGTGTGTGTGTGTGTGTGTGTGTGTGTGTGTGTGTGTGTGTGTGGGTGTGTGTTTGTGCGTGCGTCGTGCGTGCGTGCTGTGCGTGCGTGCGTGCTGTCGAGAGATGAAAAAAAAAAAAAAAAAAAAAAAAAAATTTGTGTCAGACGAGACATCGTATAAACACTCATATAAAGTATGCAATAATTCCCCAACAGGTAGAGGAAAATGTTGGTACGTAGCAAACAGCATGTTGCTTGGGATATGCATGTATGGCTAAATTAATGTTTTCAAACATCTGACACATTTTTCCACAATAAGTACAACACTATCAAAGACCACATTAAACCTCCCTTTGATGTAAATTCATATGTGATTGAAGACAATCCCACGTGGATCTAAGTCACTGGAGTTCTACTGACAAGCTTCTCAGAGACCAGTGTGTTCTTATACTATCCATCACTCAGCCAGGCATTATTATTACTAACAACAAACACACACACACACACACCACACCACACACACACACGTAAACACTGTCCTCCAGAGGGAGAGTCACTTTAATTTTCTAATCAATTGATTGTGGGGTCTTTTGAGTCTGGAGGCTGAGTTAAAGCTGAAATTGGAACTGATGTTGCTAAATGACATTTTGGGCAAACGTTATATATGTCTTGACCTGCTGTCCTAGAGGGTTTTTTCTCAAGCTCAAAGAGCCTCGCCTTTATATTATCGTCAGAGTAGGAGTGCTTATCTAAGATCAGTTTTTATCTTCTAGATAAAAACATTTACGCTATATGGACAACGGGGGACCTATTCTAGCTCCATCACTCCTACTATCAGACTTTATTAATACAAAGCCCGATTAGAAACAGAGAACAAAAACACTTCTGCTTTATTCTATTCCCAATGGTTTACACACTAAAAAAGCCCATGAGGCCATATCCTGAATCTGTAACTCATTTAGCAGAACCAGACAAAATCTGCAATACTACTGTGGCACATGTTTTGCTTTACACTCAGATGCGTATATTCTATAACAAACATTTGGCAAAAACACAGACACAATTATTTACCTTTGCACAATTCTTACAACTAAATATATTGTGTGCGAAAAGCAACACTGTTCAAACAAGCTAAAACTCATTTACCAATTGATCCCTTACACTCTTCTTATATCACTAATTGCGTATAATCTTGAAATCATACTTTTGTTATGGATTAAAAGTTAAGGTGAGTACTCCTGTGTTTGGAGAACAATGGAAGCCAACTTGAGAAGGTGGTAGGTGGATAGGTCAGTAAAGTGAGATGAGTGGAGGTATGATAGTAGGTAGATATGGAGTGAGGTAGGGTATAGGTAGAAGGTGAGAGGTTAGAGGTGGTAGAGGTATGAAGTTGAGTGAGAGGTAGGTAGTAGAGGATATTGGTAGATTAAGGTAGAGATAGAGGTAGAGATAGAGATAGAGATAGGGTGGAGGTGGAGGTGGAAGGTGGAGGTGGAGTGGAGTGGAGGTTTTTGTGGGTGGAGGTGGAGTGGAGGTTATTGGTGGTGAGGTGGAGGTAGAGTGTGGATTTTAGAGGTAAGGTAGAGGTAAGTAGAGTTGTAGAGGTAGAGGTAGGTGGGGGATGTAGAGTTGGTGGAGGCGAGGTAGAGGACAGGTGAGAGTGAGTAAGTAAGTGGAGGTGGAGTAGAGTAGAGATAGAGGTAGAGGAGATGGATGATAGATGTAGAAGGTAAGTACGGTAGGTAGTAGAGTGTAGACGGTAGAGTATTAGATAAATAGAGTAGAGGTGGAGGAGAGTAGAGTGGTGGAGTAGGAATAGAGGTGGGGGTGGAGGTAGAGGTGGTGGGAGAATAGAGTGGAGGGGAGGTAGAGTGGTTGGGAAGGGGAAAAAGGAAAAGATAGCGTTAGAAGTAGAGGGGAGGGTAGAGTGCATGGAGGAGAGTAATAGAGGTGGAGGTGGAGGTGGAGGTGGAGTTGGGAGTAAGAGGTAGAGTCGAGGTAGAGGTGTAGAGGTTAGAGATAGAAGGTAGAGGTGAGGTAGAGTAGAGGTAGAGTTTGGTAGAGGTAGAGTAGAGGTGGGGGAGGTAGAGGGTGGTGGAGGTAAGATAGAGATAGAGGTACGAGTGAGGGAGTAGAGGTGGTGGAGTAGAGATAGAGTGGTGGAGGTAGGAGGTAGTGGGAGGAAGAGAATAGAGGTGGAGGGGAGGTAGAGTGTGTGGTGGAGGAAATGATAGAGGGTAGAAGTAGAGGTGAGTTAGAGGTTGATGGAGAAGAGATAAGGTAGAGTGGAGAGGTGGAGTGGTGGAGGTGAGGTGGAGGTTAAGAGAAGTAGAGTGGGTAAGAGGTAAGATAGAGGTAGAGGGTTAGGTAGAGGTAGAGTAGAGAGGTAGAGGTAGAGTGTAGAGGTAGAGTGGTAGAGGGAGGTGGGGGTAGAGTGGTGGAGTGTAACGAGGTGGATGTGAGGAGAAGGTGGTAGAGGTAGAGATAGAGGTAGATGGAGGGGAGGTGGAGGTGGAGGTAGAGGTAGATGTTAGAGGTAGAGGTAGAGGTGGTTAGAGGTAGAGGTAGAGATAGAGATAGAGTAGAGAGTAGAGTAGAGGTGGAGGGGAGGTAAGAGGTGTGGAGGTAGAGATAGAGTGGGTGGAGTAGAGTGGTGGGGAAGAGATAGAGGTAGAAGTAGAGGTGGAGGTAGAGGTCTGATGGAGGAGAGAAATAGAGGTAGAGGTAGAGGTAGAGGTGGAGGTGGGGTGGAGGTGGAGGTGGAGGTGGAGTGGAGGGGAGGTGGAGTGGAGGTGGAGTAGAGGTAAGAGTGGTGAGGTAGAGATAGAGTTAGAGGTGGAGGTAGAGGTAGAGGTAGAGGTAGAGGTAGAGGTAGAGTTGGAGAGGTAGAGCTGTAGAGTGGGGGAGGTAGAGGTGGTGGAGGTAAGAGACAGAGTGGAGGTGGAGGAAAGGTGGTAGAGGTAGAGATAGAGGTAGAGTGGAGGTGGAGGTGGAGTAGAGGTAGAGAGAGGTCGGTAGAGGTAGAGTAATATAAGAATAGAGGTAGAGGTGGAGGGGATGTAGAGGTAGGTGGAGGTAGAGATTAAGGCTGGGGTTGGAGTAGAGGTGTGGGGAAAGATAGAGTGGAGGGGGAGGTTAAGTAGGTGGGATGGAAGAGATAGAGGTAGACAGTAGAGGTGGAGTAGAGGGTTGGTGGAGGAAGGAGATTAGAGGTAGAGGTGGAGTGGAGTGGAGGTAGAGGTGTGAAGGAAGACAAAGATGTGGTGACCATGTGGTCACCATGGTTTGACCTTGAGCAGAAGTTTGGGCAGTGAGTGGAGGCCAATCTGAGCCGCTTCATCGTAGAAAATCCCATTATTACATCGGACGTTCTTTTTAATGATAATAGGTATGGTACTGCAGAATGGAATCTATCATACTTCTTTTACTTCCTGAAGTAGTTAACAACATAAAAACCATAGTAAAGACTGTAGATTTCCAAATACATACTTTAAGGGGAACAAAGTAAATTTTCAAGTATAACTGTATGTATGAATATGTAGTATACTATTTTGTAAACATGTTTGTCTTTGTATACGTAAATTACTTTAGTGTTTACTGTACTGTTATTCTAATTGTGTTTTGTAGAACTGAAAGATGACCACCACGTGTGTACAATTACAATGCATCTATTTACAGGCAAACAGGAGGCTGCCATTGTGCAAATGGTAGTTGAAAATAATGTCATAAGACTGCAGGAAATCCAAAAACAGATTATTGAAATCCCTGCAATCTTCCATAACATCAGAGTGAGTTTATCAACCATAGCCCGCATCCTTAAGAAATACCATCTCCAGATGAAGCAAATCTGAGGAGTCCCATTTGAAAGGAATTCAACCCCATTAAGGAGTTGTTTTCAGCATGGCAGTGGAAGGTGTATGATCKCAAACACCATGAATGTCTTACCCTTCTCCAGGCAATGGAGGAGGCCTGTGGTGACATTCCAGCAGGGGTGGATGCATCATGCCAGAAGATATTTCCCCTTCTGTCTGGCCAGAGAATATCACCTGTGATGTTGATGAAAAGCTCTAGCCGGACCAAAACAACAGACATAACTGATTTTGTTAAAGCAATGGAGTATTTGTTTCTTGACTTATGGTTTTGATTTTACTGTATTTTGACAGTTTTTTTGTTATCAATTGATCTACTGTTTGTACAGTAGTACAAATAGGTCTATTTTTCTTCCTTTGCATATGCAAAATATTGTAGCGACCGGGGGATTGGGCAGGGGGATGGAGCATTGGAAGTTAAGACCATGTTAAGCCATTGTTAAGGCTGTCAATGTCGTTCTCCTCCTCAGACGAGGAGGAGCATGGATCAGACCAAGATGCGGAGAGGTAAGTGTTCATGATTTAATGAAACAACAAGAAAACACTTAAACCTACAAAATAACAAACGTGACTAACCTTAAACAGTCCTGTGTGGTCCAAACACTGACACAGGAAACAAACACCCACAAAACACAGGTGAAACCCAGGCTGCCTAAGTATGACTCTCAATCAGGGACAACGATTGACAGCTGTCTCTGATTGAGAATCATACCAGGCCGAACACAAACTCCCAACATAGAAATACAAACATAGACAAACCCACCCAACTCACGCCCTGACCAACTAAAATGAATACAAAACAAAGGAAAACAGGTCAGGAACGTGACAGCCATTGAGCTCTCTCTTACGTCTGATTTTCACAAGAGAAGGTCAAGGTTGTTTTCCAGGATATCTTTCATTTATTTGGCATGGGCTACGGCCAGTAGCCTGTGTGGACTTGGGTTAATAAACCATACATTCGTAAATTCCTCTGTGTGGACAATTGTTTCTTTATGATCTAGCCAGGTTATTACAATGTATTTACTGTATGTTTGCATTTTTACTGTATGTGTGCTAACAGTATGCTGTGTGGCATGTATTGAGTCATGTTGAAATATAAAACAAAAATGTTTGCATTTGTGTTCCTTTCTTGTTTGAGTACACAAACAATATACGGTATAACAACAAAATCTTAGTCTACACTGAAATAGGTTCTGATAGTAGTGTTTTGAATATGTCACATTAGTGTGATCTCGGTTGTCACTAAKTTAGATTCCTTCATAGTGTGTGAATGTCTCATTTGTTTGCAGAGTTTCATTTTGAGCAGGGAGTACATGATTTTGATTGCTGTGTTTCATTTAGCTTGATGTCTGTGGGGTTTTGGAAAAATTGGTAACTGTTTTGTGTTAAAAAGAGAGGAGATCTCCTGCTTGTTTACCTCCTGTTCTGTTAAACCTCCTGTTGTGTTTAACCCTCCTGTTATGTTTTACCCTCCTGCTGTGTTTAACCTCCTGTTCTGTTACCTCCTGTTGTGTTAACCCTCCTGTTTGTTTAACTCTCCTGTTTGTGTTTAACCTCTGTTCTGTTTAACCTCTGTTGTGTTTACCCTCCTGTTCTGTTTAAACCCTCCCTGTTGTGTTTAACCCTCCTGTTATGTTTAACCTCCTGCTGTGTTTTACCCTCCTGCTGTGTTTAACCCTCCTGTTTGTTTAACCTCTCTGTTCCTTGTTTTAAACCTCCTGTTGTGTTTTAACCCTCCTGTTCTGTTAAACCTCCTGTTTGTTTAACCCTCCTGTTCTGTTTAACTCTCCTGTTGTGTTTAACCTCCTGTTGTGTTTAACCCTCCTGTTTCTGTTTAACCTCCTGTTGTTTTAACCCTCTGTTATGTAAACCCTCCTGTTGTGTTTAACCCTCCTGTTCATGTTAACCTCTGCCTGTGTTTAACCCTCCTGTTCTGTTAAACCCTCCTTTGTTGTGTTTAACCCTCCTGTTGTTTAACTCTCTGTTGTGTTTAACCCTGTTCTGTTATAACCTCCTGTTGTGTTTAACCCTCCTTGTTCTGTTTAACCCTCGCTGCTGTGTTTAAACCCTCCTGTCTGTTAACCCTCCTGTTTGTGTTTAACCCTCCTGTTCTTGTTTTAACCCTCCTGTTGTGTTTAACCCTCCTGTTATGTTTAACCCTCCTGCTGTGTTTTAACCCCTCTTGTTCTGTTAACCCTCCTGTTGTGTTTAACCCTCTGTTGTGTTTAACCTCCTGTTGTGTTTAACCCTTCCTGTTATGTTTAACCCTCCTGCTGGTTTAACCCTCCTGTTCTGTTTAAACCCTCCTGTTCTGTTTAACCCTGCCTTTGTGTTTAACCCTCCTGTTATGTTTAACTCCTGCTGTGTTTAACCCTCCTGCTTGTTTAAACCTCCTTTTGTGTTAACCCTCTGTTTGTTTAACCCTCCTGTTGTTTAACCTCCTGTTATGTTCTAACCCTCCTTGTGTTTTAACCCTCCTGTTCTGTTAAACCTCCTTGTTTGTGTTTAACACCTCCTGTTGTTGTTTTAACCCTCCTGTTATGTTTAACCTCCTGCTGTGTTTAACCCTCCTGTTCTGTTAACCCTCCTGTTGTGTTTAACCCTCCTGTTATGTTTAACCCTCCTGCTGTGTTTACCTCTGTTCTGTTAAACCCTCCTGTTGTGTTTAACCTCCTGTTCTGTTTAACTCTCCTGTTGTGTTTAACCCTCCTGTTCTGTTTAACCCTCCTGTTGTGTTAACCCTCCTGTTCTGTTAAACCTCCTGTTGTGTTTAACCCTCCTGTTAGTGTTTTTAACCTCCTGCTGTGTTTACCCCTCCTCTGTTTACCTCCTGTTGTGTTAAACCCTCCTGTTTGTTTAACCCTCCTGTTGTGTTTTAACCCTCCTGTTTGTGTTAAAACCCTCTCTGTTTGTTTAACCCTCCTGTTCTGTTTTAACTCTCCTGTTTGTGTTTTAACCCTCCTGTTTGTGTTTA
>NC_036859.1:29246169-29260675 GCF_002910315.2 Salvelinus sp. IW2-2015
GTGTTTTTAGAGTTTGAGTATCTTTGAGATGTAGCTTTCAGCAAAAACTGTGTTACCAACTGGGAAAAACTCTAATTAAAACCTGGAGTCGATGTCCACCATCCTGTGAAAATCTAATTAGCTATAATAAAAAATCCCCATCAAATCAGTCTGTTTAACCTCCTGTGTGTTTAACCCTCCTGTTATGTTTAACCCTCCTGTGTGTTTTAACCCTCCTGTTGTGTTAAACCCTCCTGTTGTGTTTAACCCTCCTGTTATGTGTAACCCTCCTGCTGTGTTTAACCCTCCTGTTCTGTTAAACCCTCCTGTTGTGTTTAACCCTCCTGTTATGTTTAACCCTCCTCTGTGTGTTTAACCCTCCTGTTTCTGTTAAACCCTCCTGTTGTGTTTAACCTCCTGTTCTGTTTAACTCTCCTGTTGTGTTTTAACCCTCGTCTGTTCAACCTCGTTTAACCCTCCTGTTGTGTTTTTAACCCTCCTGTTATGTTTAACCTCCTCCTGCTGTGTTTAAACCCTCCTGTTCTGTTAAACCCTCCTGTTGTGTTTAACCCTCCTGTTCTGTTAAACCCTCCTGTTGTGTTTAACCCTCTCTGTTATTGGTTTAACCCTCGCTGTTCTTTTAACCCTCTGTTTGTGTTTAACCCTCCTGTTCTGTTAAACCCTCCTGTTTGTGTTTAATCCTCCTGTATGTTTAACCCTCCTGCTGTGTTTAACCCTCCTGTTCTGTTAAACCCTCTCTGTTGTGTTTAACCCTCCTGTTCTGTTTAACTCCTGTTGTGTTTTAACCTCTGTTATGTTTAAACCCTCCTGTTGTGTTTTAAACCTCCTGTTCTGTTTTAATAAACCTCTCCTGCTGTGTTTAAACCCCTCCTGGCCTCTGTTAAACCCTCCTGTTGTGTTTAACCCTCCTGTTTTGTTTTAACCCTCCTGTTTGTTAACCCTCCGTTATGTTTGACCCTCACTGCTGTTGTTAACCCTCCTGTTCTGTTAAACTCTCCTGTTGTGTTTTAACCCTCCTGTTATGTTTAACCCTCTCTGTTGTGTTTAACGCCTCTTGTTCTGTTAACTCTCCTGTTGTGTGATTGTAACGGTATGTTTAACCCTCCTGTTGTGTTTAACCCTCCTGTTCTGTTTAACCCTCCTGTTGTGTTTAACCCTCCTGTTCTGTTTAACCCTCCTCTTGTGTTCCTTTCATGTTAATTCATTCTGTGTTCCCGGTCCAAAATGACCGCCCCCATTATAGCTGATTGTAAATCCATAATAATMCATATATTATCATCTAATGTTGTGTTAGATCTTTTAATCAACTTAAGTTCTTGTGAACATTACAAGTTTTTAACTTCTATTTGCTATTTATGGCCTGTAGGCCTCATTGACCTGAGCTCATACAACTCGCTTTTGAGTTTAAAAAAGCATAATGTATGGATTATTTTGACTATAACACATACTCAGATGAAACATATCGTGCTATTTATCACAGACTACTTTGTGTCAACGTTTAACAAGGATTCTTTCCTCCTCACCAGTGTCATGATCAAAGATATGCTCAAGAGCCTCACGTACAGTATATCATTTGGTCATTGTGCTGCCACAGAATGAATTGTGAGCAAGGCCTCAAAAAAACTTTATATACCAGAGTTGCGAGAAAAGTTCTATACATTATTGAAACAGTGTTGCGATTATTTATGAGAATGCCAACAAGTGTGGTTCCCGTGGGGGAAAGATTCTATTGGGGAAAGGTTCCCGTGGGGGTTGCCATGGAAGCCAAGAAGGGGAATGAGGTGTGTGTGTGTATGTGTATATGTATTTGTGTGTGTGTGCTCAAACACACATTCATGTGGGGGTCTGGGAGAGGAAGTGTGTCCATTTGATGAATGGGCATGTGCCTGAACTCAATTTTATACACTAATTGTAGTCTCACCCATTCATTTCTAATGACTGGTCATTTTTGACCGGGAACACCACAGGTGTACAAAAGTTAAATAAAACACCAAAAATGTTGTGACAATCATCAAAAATCATCAAAATGTTGTGTGTTCAGATGTGTGTGGACAAAGTCATGGAACCTAATGACAATCAGATTAA
Source organism: Salvelinus sp. IW2-2015 (assembly GCF_002910315.2). Taxonomy (NCBI): domain Eukaryota; kingdom Metazoa; phylum Chordata; class Actinopteri; order Salmoniformes; family Salmonidae; genus Salvelinus; species Salvelinus sp. IW2-2015. The sequence continues at coordinate 29,248,255 of NC_036859.1, forward strand.
ATGAACTACATTTTGAGAAAACTTGTAAATCGGTCCAATTCGACCGGAACACAGCAGGAGGGTTGAACTAGACATATCTTGTCTCAATCCACCGCATCCGTCAATGGCCTTCCGCATCTGCGGTGGAAGGTGGCCGAGCTACAGTGGTGTTTGTCAGACCATGAGACATCCCAAGAATCGGTCTTCTCACGAAAACGTCTGTAGCGACCAAATGGTTTGGCCTACAAATCTAATATCACCCATCTATGGAAAGGTGAAAAGCCTTACAAGACTCGTCTGAAGGTAGCCGGTATCAGTTTAAGTATATATGGAAGTAGTTTAGTGCCAAAACAAATTGGTTAAATATGGGTAAAAAATAATAATAATTTACTCATCTTTCTTATATCTCCTCTTAAGGATCGGACCCTTATTTTAAATGTTTTGCCTAAAATGACATACCCAAATCTAACTGCCTGTAGCTCAGGCCCTGAAGCAAGGATATGCATATTCTTGGTACCATTTGAAAGGAAACACTTTGGAGTTTGTGGGAATGTGAAAGGAATGTAGGAAAATATAACACATTAGATCTGGTAAAAGATAATACAAAGAAAAAAAAAACATTTTTTTTGTACCATCATCTTTGGAATGCAAGAGAAAGGTCATAATGCACCTCCAGACGAGGTGCAATTTAGGTTTTGGCCACTAGATGGCAGCAGTGTATGTGCAAAGTTTTAGACTGATCCAATGAACCATTGCATTTCACTTAAATGTTTTTATTAACAACTTTTCATGTTCAAAATTGTGCACTCTCCTCAAACAATAGCATGGTATTCTTTCACTGTAATAGCTACTGTAAATTGGACAGTGTAGTTAGATTAACAAGAATTTAAGCTTTCTGACAATATCAGATATGTCTATGTCCTGGTAAATCTTCATGTTACTTACAACCTCATGCTAATCGCATACGCCTCCATTAGCTCAACAGTCCCACAGGGGACCCACCAATCCTGAAGAATATCTGTCAGATATWGGACAGACACTTTAAAACAAACTTAATTAAAATGTATTTATTTTTCCATGTATGAATCGGTTATTCAATGCATTTCTATGGGCTAATAGCAGTAAGGCCAAATAAAAATATTTACAATGATGGCCTACCCCGGCCAAACCAGGACAACGCAGGGAAAATCGTGCACCGCCCTATGGGACTCCCAATCACAGCCAGATGTGATACAAAAACCAAGCCATGAGGTCGAAGGAATTGTCTGTAGAGCTCTGAGACAGGATTGTGTCAAGGCACAGATCTAAGGAAATGGTACCAAAAAATGTCTGCAGCATTGAAGGTCCCCAAGAACACAGTGCCCTCCTTCATTCTTAAATGGAAGAAGTTTGGAACCACCAAGACTCTTCCTAGAGCTGGCTGCCTGGCCAAACTGAGCATACCAGGGGAGAAGGGCCTTGGTCAGGGAGGTGACCAAGTACTCGATGGTCACTCTGATAGAGCTCCAGAGTTCCTCTGTGGAGATGGGAGAACCTTCCAGAAGGACAACCATCTCTGCAGCACTCCACCAATCAGGCCTTTATGGTAGAGTAGCCAGACAAATGCCACTCCTCAATAAAAGGCACATGACAGCCCGCTTGGAGTTTGCCAAAAGGCACCTAAAGGACTCTGACCATGAGAAACAAGATTCTCTGGTCTGATGAAACCAAGATGGAACTCTTTGGCCTGAATGCCAAGCATCACGTATGGAGGAAACATGGCACCATCCCTACAGTGAAGCATGATGGTGGCAACATTATGCTGTGGGGATGTTTTTCAGAGGCAGGGACTGGAAGACTAGTCAGGCTTGAGGGAAAGATGAACGGAGCAAAGTACAGAGAGATCCTTGATGAAAACCTGTTCCAGAGCGCTCAGGACCTAAGACTGGGGCGACGGTTCACCTTCCAAAAGGATAAAGACCCTAAGCACACAGCCAAGACAACACAGGAGTGGCTTCGGGACAAGTCTCTAAAGGTTCAAGCCCGGACTTGAACCCGATCGAACATCTCTAGAGAGACCTGAAAATAGCTGAGCAGAAACACTCCCCATCCAACCTGACAGAGCTTAAGAGGATCTGCAGAGAATTGTGCGAAGCTTGTAGCATCATACCTAAGAAGACTCTAGGATGTAATCCCTGCCAAAGGTTCTTCAACAAAGTACTGAGTAAAGGGTCTAAATACTTATGTAAATGTGATATTTCCGTTTCTTTTTTTTATACATTTGCAAACATTTCTAAAAACCTGTTTTTGCTTTGTTATTATGGGGTATTGTGTAACGGCTGTCGTCGGTGGAAGAAGGTGAGGGCCAAGGTGCAGCGTGGTAAGTGTCCATAACGTTTATTTTAAAACATAAACTGAACACTATGAAATACAAAACAATAAATGTGAACATGAACGAAAACCGTGAAAACAGTACCGGTGTGGCAACAAACACTCACACGGAATCAAACACCCACAAACCAAAAGTGAAACCAGGCTACCTAAGTATGATTCTCATCAGGGATAACGATTGACAGCTGTCTCTGATTGAGAACCATACCAGGCCGAACTCAAACCCCAACATAGAAAAACACACATAGACGCTGCACCCCAACTCACAGCCCTGACCATACTAAATAAAGACATAACAAAGGAAATAAAGGTCAGAACATGACAGTACCCCCCCCCCCCAAGGTGCGGACTCCGGCCCACAAAACCTAAACCTATAGGGAGGGTCTGGGTGGGCTTCTCTCCGCGGTGGCGGCTCTGGCCGGAGGGTGGACCCCACTCCACCATAGTTCCAATTACCCCACTTCTAACGTCTTCAGAGCAGCGACCCTCACCGCAGATCCCGGACGGGGAACCCCAATAAGAGCCCACTAACTGAGGGCGCCTCCGGACTGAGGGCGTCCTCCAGACTGAGGCAGCTCGACTGAGGGCGCCTCCAGACGAGGGGCAGCTCGACTGAGGGGCAGCTCCGGACTGAGGGGCAGCTCCGGACTGAGGGGCAGCTCAGGACTGAGGGGCAACTCAGGCTGGAGGGTAGACTCAAGGACTGATGGGCAGCTCCGGACTGAGGGGCAGCTCAGGACTGAGGGTAGCTCAGATGAGGGGCAGCTCTCGGACTGAAAGGCAGCTCGACGAAAGGCAGCTCCGAGCTGAAAGCACTCCGAACTGAAAAGGCAGCTCAGGACTGAGAGACAGCTCAGACTGAGGGGTAGCTCAGGACTGAAGGGCAGCCCGGACTGACGCAGCTCCGGACTGACGGGCGGCTCTGGCGGCTCCTGACTGGCGGGTGGCTCTGGCGGCTCTCGACTGGCGGCGGCTCTAGCGCTCCTGACTGGCGGGCGCTCTGGCGGCTCCTGACTGGTGGCGGCTCTGGCGGCTCCTGACTGGCGGGCGGCTCTGGCAGCTCCTGACTGGTGGGCGGCTCTGGGCGCTCCTGACTGACTGACGAGACGAACTCTGGCGGCTCCTGACTGACGGACGGCTCTAGCGGCTCAGGACAGACGGGCGGCTCTGACGGCTCAGGACAGACGGCGGCTCGAACCGGCGCTGGACAGACGTGGGCAGCTACAGGCGCAGGACAGATGGGCAGCTCAGGAGCGGCGCTGGACAGACGGGCAGCTCAGGCGGCGCTGGACAGACGGGCAGCTCAGGCGGCGCTGGACAGACGGGTAGCTCAGGCGGTACCGGGCAGGGAACACGCACCTCAGGGCGAGTGCGGGGAGCAGGAACAGGGCTTACAGGGCTCTGGAGACGCACAGGAAGCCTGGTGCGTGGTGTTGGCACTGGTGGGACTGGTTTGGGGACACGCACCTCAGGGCAAGTGCGGGGTGCTGGAACTGGAGCCCTGGTACGTGGTGCCAGCACCGGAGGGCTGGTGCGAGGAGGTGGCACCGGATAGACCGGACCATGAAGGCGCACAGGAGGTCTCGAGCACCGAGCCTGCCCAACCTTACCTGGTTGAATGCTCCCCGTAGCCCGTCCAGTGCGGCAAGGTGGAATAGCCCGCACTGGGCTGTGCTGGCGAACCGGGGACACCATGCGTAAGGCTGGTGCCATGTACACCGGCCCGAGGAGACGCACTGGAGACCAGATGTGCTGAGCCGGCTTCATGGCACCTGGCTCGATGCCCACTCTAGCCCGGCCGATACGAGGAGCTGGAATGTACCGCACCGGGCTATGCACACGCACCGGGGACACCGTGCGCTCCACCGCATAACACGGTGCCTGCCCGGTACGACGCCCTCTCTCTCCACGGTAAGCACGGGAAGTTGGCGCCGTTCTCCTACCTGAACTCGCCACACTCCCCGTGTKCCCCCCCCAAGAAATTTTTGGGGCTGCCTCTCGGGCTTCCAGCCGCACTGCCGAGCTAGCTCCTCATAATGCCGCCTCTCGGCTTTCGCTGCCTCCAGCTCTGCCTTGGGGCGACGATATTCACCCGGCTGTTCCCATCGTCCCTTGCCGTCTAATATTTCCTCCCAAGTCCATTTCTCCAGATATCCATTTCTGCCGCTCCTGTTGCTGCTGCCTGTTACCACGCTGCTTGGTCCAGTTTTGGTGGGTGTTTCTGTAACGGCTGTCATCGGTGGAAGAAGGTGAGGACCAAGGTGCAGCGTGGTAAGTGTCCATAACGTTTATTTTAAAACATAAACTGAACACTATGAAATACAAAACAATAAATGTGAACATGAACGAAACCGAAAACAGTACCGTGTGGCAACAAACACTCACACGGAATCAAACACCCACAAACCAAAAGTGAAACCCAGGCTACCTAAGTATGATTCTCAATCAGGGACAACGATTGACAGCTGCCTCTGATTGAGAACCATACCAGGCCGAACTCAAAACCCCAACATAGAAAAACACACATAGACTGCCCACCCCAACTCACGCCCTGACCATATTAAATAAAGACAAAACAAAGGAAATAAAGGTCAGAACGTGACATATTGTGTGTAGATTGATGAGGGAAAAACGATTTAATCCATTTTAGAATAAGGCTGTAACGTAACAAAATGTGAAAAAATTCAAGGGGTCTGAATACTTTCCGAATGCACTGTAGAACATATAGCAAAGCATAGCATCATGTCTCCTGTGTCTTCTCCTCTGACGTAGAAAGAACATTCTATTCAACAGCGAGATTATCCACCGAAACAGCTTTTCAATGAGGAAATCTCTCCTCTCATTTCTTCACCAGCCAACCCACCGTGTTATACAACGATACCAGTGGTCTATCCAGGAGAGTGCATCGTTGCGGACCATTGAAATAGAAATGTATTGTGTAGAAAATGAATTATTCTCTGTCATATACAACAATGAATTGTGTCAGCTTTATACATTGCATTTCTATCAGGTTGCACTACACTGAATAATTCCTACGTGTAGATTTGTCATAGTTCACAGTCTGATGTTAAATAACACTGTGCGTGTGTGAGTGTATCGATTGAAGGGGTGCTTACAGCTGAATGCTGTTTGTTCTTTTCTATTTTTCACAGTTCTATCTTGGTTCTCTATTTTTGTGGGTCTCTCCACAGAAAGCTGCTTGACACACAGTGGAGGGCTGCGGAACATGCAATCCTCGATCGCCCATGTAGAAATTCACCATGGCAACCATGCCACGGATACAGTGTAAGCTCAGCAAGTTGGAGCGGTCAACTCAAAGAGCTCACAAACACACATACACACACACTGCGTGTGCATGCACAAACACACACACAATTACACACACACCCACATCTGGACCAATCAGTAATTCAGATATCAAGGGTGTGTGTGCGTTTGCGTGGATAGGTAAGTATGTGCATGCAAGATAGTTCGAGAGAGAGAGAGAGTGCGTGACTATTCAATACAGTATGGATATAGCTGTGTGAGTAAGTGGTTCTGAGTTGATTAGATGTCAGATTAATGTTCTCCACAGCAAAGAACACAGAATGAGCACAATCTCTATATGGGGTCTATGCAGGGGTGGACTGGCCATCTGACATTTCAGGCAAATGCCAGATGGGCTGGTCTGTCTCACTTGGGTATTTTGTGCAAAATGATAATTATCTGGCAAATAATGAGGGCCTCAAAGGAAAAAATGGGCCGGTGTGGCACCCTCAACAACAGAAAATGGGCCAGTGTGGGGGCCTAAAGGAAAAAAAATGGGTGGTGTGTAAGATATGCCAGGGCCAATTTCTGGTCCCAGCCCACCCTGGGTCTGTGGTTGCCTGGTGGTTAACATTCAACCTCCAGGTAATCCCAAATGAACCCCACTCTCCCCTGCAGCCACAGGCTCTAATCCCAGGGGTTAATCCCATTTTATTTCAGTTTGACTGAACCCAGAACAGTCAACAACAAGGGTGAGACATTCTCATCAGACAGTGTCAGAATTCCCAGGCTGATCCACAGACAGACAGAAAGGGAGGATGTACAGTAGCTGTAGCTATCAGGCTGCCAACAATCTGTCTCCCCTGATAGATTATGTTGTCCTTTTCAAATCGGTTATATGATTGCTATTACGACACAAAATAAGAGTGGTATAAGGGTTCGTTGTTTGTCCCCATAGCAGAAGCCTTTTTGGTTCCAGGTAGAACATTTGGTGGTGAAAAAGCTTCCACTTAGATCCTTTTAGAGGCGAAAGGGTTTCATGTAGAACCTTGTATTAGTGAAAGGGTTCCACTTGGAGCCAAAAATTGTTATTTGAAGAGGTTTCTCGTATAGGCACAACTGAAGAACCCTAAATGGTTCTAGGTAGCACCATTTTTTTAAAGAGTGAAGCCCAGAGGTATTCAATTTTAGGCCTGCAGGGCCAAAGTGCTGTTGGTTTTCACAGAGTCCACTCCCCTAGCCTCCCAGTTCTAAATAAGTTGCTGATTAGAAATAGAGAAAACAAAGAGTGTTTTGGCCCCTGCTCTATTCATTCATCCATGCTGAGTGGATTTGTGACTAACACTTTGAGAGGTCTTCTGCCTCTGTCACATCTTCCTCTCTGGTGTCACTCAAAAGAAAAAACCTCTGGAGATGTGACCTGCCATCCCATATGCCTCACTGGATTAGTCTCACTCTCCAGTTTTAAATGAGATGTATCATACTGCCACCTGCTGGTCCTAAAGTATCACCAATACCTAATTAGATTGAGTTTGCTTCTGAAGGTGACAGCAGCCAAAACGTGTGGCCCAATAGGCAAAGTAGGAAGCTTCAGGGTATGCTTTGAACTTCAGCTTGTGAAAAATTAACAAAATCATTCATCATTCTCTCTTAATAAGCAATAATATATGGTGGGGGGGGGGGGCTTATAGTGATTTTAGCACAGCTGTGATGCGGTTGGTCATAGGTAGGCTACGAGGTGCTAGGTCATAGGCTACAGCAACGTTTCCATTTGGGATCGCCTGATTTGAAAATGGGGTCGTGTGAGAAACTCTAAAATAAAATGTAAAAATTGTGCTCGGTTCATAGAACCGCCCGGGGCCTCTAGATGAGGTTGTAATAAACAGAGCGGTTCTTCCTACAAATGTGGCTCTATTTCTTTACCGTTTAATCTACAATCACTGGAAGATAAGATTCTCAGGAACATGTATGTGCCTTCTGTTTCCCTCTACAATGCCCACAAGCCTCACAGAGTGGACAAGACCAGGCACTAAATCAGACTGGGGGGAAAAGAACATCAATGATGATGTTCTTTTCTACACAGAAGATCATACAAAATTATTGCCTGAAGATCTTCTGAACTTTCCAATACCTTTCGGATGCATTTCAGTCACTTCAAACCATACTTCCTTCAGATTGAAATACTGTCAAAAGTACTGTCCGACTGATTTGTAATAGACTGTCATAGTCCCAATTAAAAAAGTAAACATTGGCCATTGATTCCATCACTTTTTTTACATGGTGGATCACAAAAAAATGTTGATATCAAAATGGGGTCTCGGGCCAAAAAACTTTACAGTGTTGTAATGATGCAACTCTCAGAAGTCACAAGGACCTGTGTCTGACAAAGTAACTAGAAACGTTGCTCAAACGTGTCTCACAAAGTGGCATTCACTCACATGTGCGGGGCACACGCGAAGAAGAACCTGCTAAAACTAGAGCCAGACACTCATTTGCAAATAATCTATTAGTTAATGGAAAGTTGCTAGAATTCAGTATCCATGACAACACAACAGAGCCTACACTGCACATGAACTCGAGGTCGAAAGACACTTATAGACAGTGGAGGAAAAGTACCCAATTGTCATACTTGAGTAAAAGTAAACATACTTTAAAAGAAAATGACTCAAGTAAAAGTGAATGTCACCCAGTAAAATACTACTTGAGTAAAAGTCTAAACTATTTGGTTTTAAATGTACTTAARTATCAGAAGTAAATGTAATCGCTAAAATATACTTAAGTATCAAAGTAAAAGTATAAATAATAAAAAAWTCCTTATATTAGGCAAACCAGACGACATGACTTTCTTGATTTTTTAATTTACGGATAGCCAGGGGCACACTTCAACACTCAGACATCCTTTACAAACGAGCATTAGGGATGACCGGGGATGGTCTCTTGATAAGTGCGTGAATTCAAAATGTAACTAGTACTTTTGGGTGTCAGGGAAAATGTAAGGGGTAAAAAGTACATTATTTTCTTTAGGAATGTAGTGGAGTAAATTAAAAGTTGTCAAAAATCTAAATATTGTGCTAGCTGTGCCACCAGAGACTCTGGGTTCGAGCCCAGGCTCTGTCGCAGCCGGCCGCGACCGGGAGGCCCATGGGGCTGCGCACAATTGGCCCAGCATCGTCCGAGTTAGGGAGGGTTTGGCCGGCAGGGATATCCTTATCTCATAGCGCACTAGCGACCAGGTCGCTAGGTGTACGGTGTTTCCTCCGACATATTGGTGCAGCTGGCTTCCGGGTTGGATGCACGCTGTGTTAAGAAGCAGTGTGGCTTGGTTGGGTTGTGTTTCAGAGGACGCATGGCTCTCAACCTTCGCCTCTCCCGAGTCCATGCGGGAGTTGTAGCGATGAGACAAGACAGTAACTACTAACAATTGGATACCACTAAAAAGGGGGTAMATTTTTTTATTTAATTTTTTATTTAAAAATATATATATATATAAATAGTAAAGTACAGATACCCCAAAAAACGACTTAAGTAGAACTTTAAAGTATTTTTACTGACGTACTTTACACCACTGCTTATAGACAGTATATAAAATGATCTGATATATACAGTAGATGGCCTATAGATAGTAGAATCGTCTATTGACTCTACATTTTACTCATTTTCATATGGTTTGTGCGATTTCATTCCATTGGGGTTTACTTCTGCTGCTAGCCATGTAATCACACCAGAACTTTGATTGAGGGATTACATAATTTTGCATGTAAACAGGCAGTCTACAAATAATATTTTTCTGTTTAGACCTAATATTACAAATCTTTTGTCAGACAACTGTTTCTTTCAGTCCAAAATGTTGCTGCATCATCATCAACAATACAGCGGACGTGCCTGCTTGATGAGGCAACAGAGTGGGTGTCACAGTAGTTACGCAACCCTCCTTTAGTTCAGTTAGAAAGAGTCTATTAAAAGACCAGCTTCCAGATGCTGGATATTTTTATGGGAATGACCACACCATATGGTTATTTCCCACTAACCTGACACATACCTCTCTCATTAGGTCAGTCATGACACAAGGCTTTATGGTAAGAGTACTAAGATAGCATTGGGACCTAGAAGCTAGAAGAACCGCGCATCAATTCAATTCAATTCAACTCCCATTACACATTGGTTCAATGTAATTTCATTGAAATGACGTGGAAACAACATTGATTCAACCAGTGTGTGCCCAGTGGGTAACAATTGTGGTTCTCAATGTTCAGCAAATGTTTACTGCTATGTTCAGGTCATGAAGTAAAATATTTTTTCAAAATGTACTTCTTCAGCAGATATTCAAGCCGAATGGACACATTTGCAACTATGTTGACTTGTCTTCTAGAGCCTAAACCATGTGGATCCATTCACAATGGCTACAGTTCAAAAGCCTCAGTAGCTTTTCTAATATGGCAGGCCTCTGTAAATTAATGAAGAGGAGAAATGATCAAACTCAAAGCCTTTGCCTGACCACATCCATCCGTCTGGACTGGAGAAGGGTCATAGGAGAGAGAAACAAGGTAACAGGCAGAGAGCTAATGGAAGGAAGAGATGGATAGGGAGACACAGGTAGATGATTAAAGAGGAGGATGAGACAGAAAGAGAAATATAAAAGAATTGGAAAAGCAGAGGAGAAACAGAGAGAAGGATGATAGAGAGAAAGAGAAAAGACTGTGTGGAAGAGGGTGAGAGAGAAAAACAGAAGGAAGCAGAAGAGGGCGAGGATCTTGTAAGAGTTCAGACTCCCTGGGTGTAGTCTTGAATAGCGTCTGAGGACTATGGCTTACGGTCTCTCTCAGTTGTGGCAGCAGGTAGCCTAGCGGTGAAGCGCGTTGGGCCAGTAATGAAAGGTTGCTAGTTCAAATCCCCTAGCCGACTAGGTAAAGAATCTGTTGATGTGCCCTTCAGCAGGGCACATAACCCTATTTGCTCTGGATGAGATTGTCTGCTAAATAACTAAACTGTCAAATCTCAGTGTCTCCATAGGATCAACACCTCTTCCCATTGGAGGGAAAGAAGACAGAGGCCCTGATTGGATTAAGGCTGTAAGTAGGTTAAGTGTCCACATGCCTGAACCACACAAACACAATGGCTCTTTACCTGATCACAGGGCTGTAACTCCCAATGTACTGTAGCGTGATGTCAATTAACTCAAATTATATTTTGGAGAGAGAGAGGAAGATGATGTGTAATGTGATGATGTGCAATGCGATGATGTGTTGAATGACTTGTCTACGACAATAGCCAACCACATTGGCCACCATTACTTACCAAAGCAGAATTGGTGTTGACACATACAGTATATATACAAAAGTATGTGGACGCCCCTTCAAATTAGTGGACTCACGCACCTGACGCACGCACCTGACGCACACACACAAACACACACACACTATTTTGGGATCCCTCGTGGGCTATATCATTTCTCTCTAGGAGCCTGAACTTGTGAACTGTGTAACCCTGGTCATGACCTTCTTGCCCTGGGTTGAACTTCAATAGCTAAACCTCGTGATGGTCAGAGGAATGCCCAAGGCTATAGCCGTACCATACACAGGCACAGGAGTTTTTCCTGACAGGAGTTTTTCCTGACAATGTTTCCTGAACAGGAACAACTCTGGGCCCTAGTTATATAGACTATTGCAGGCCCAGTAGTTTTTCCTTGTCAGATTACATGATCAGGTAAAACTCCTGGCCCTAGCTATTTGTGTCCCTTCTTTGTGCTTTTGGGCTGCAGGTGGCCTAGCTGTTAAGAGCATTGGGCCAGTAACCGAAAGGTTGCTGGTTCGAATCCCTGAGCTGACTAGGTGAAAAATCTGTCGATGTGCTGTTGCGCAAGGCACCTCACCATAATTGCTCCTGTAAATAACTCTGGATAAGAGCTTCTGCTAAATTACTAAAATGTTAAAAATAAGTTAAATGTAATTGCCTCAATGCTGAGGCAGGACAGGGAAGGTCACTGATGCTCTCTCTGGGTGGTCTGACTGTAGCTGTCATTGAAGGGGACAATAAACCTGCTGGCTAACAAAAACCTTTAGACGTCATTGGAGCATTTAAAGAACACTGTAATGTGATGGCTGTACTTGAATGACCTTTGTTAGAGTAGTGCAACATAGAATAGAAAGCGTCTGTTGTGGACAATTATTAAACACATATACAGTACCAGTCAAAAGTTTGGACACACCAACTCATTCAAGGGTTTTTCTTTATTTTTACAATTTTCTACATTGTAGAGTAATAGTGAAGACATCAAAACTATGAAATAACACATGTAGTAACCAAAACAATGTTAAACAAATCAAAATATATTTGAGATTTGAGATTCTTCTGCCATAATATGGACTTGGTCTTTTACCAAATAGGGCTATCTTCGGAATACCCCCACTACCTTGTCACTATACAACTGATTAGCTCAAACGCATTAAGAAGGAAAGAAATTCCACAAATTAACTTTTAACAAGGCACACCTGTTAATTGAAACATATTCCAGGTGACTACCTCATGAAGCTGGTTGAGAGAATGCCAAGAGTGTGCAAAGCTGTCATCAAGGCGAAGGGTGGCTACTTTGAAGAATCTCAAATCTAAAATATATTTTGATTTGTTTAACATTTTTATGGTTACTACAAGATTCCATATGTGTTATTTCATAGTTTGATGTCTTCACTATTATTCGACAATGTAGAAAATTGTAAAAATAAAGAACTCAAATCCCACAAGAAGCCTTTTGCGGAGTAGGAATTAAGTTAGATATACTGTTAACTCAATCTCCTCTGTGTGTGTGTGTGTGTGTGTGTGTGTGTGTGTG